>NW_010268722.1:144587-146715 GCF_000690775.1 Eurypyga helias
CTCCTATCCCTGGATACTCACCCCGTGCTTGTCCCTACTACTCGTCAGGACAAGACCAGCACATGCTGTCCCCTTTTGTTTCCCCAAGACCAGAAAAAAACCTGCGTGCCCGGGTGGGAGAGCACAACTGTGAGGACCCCAGTGTGCACAGTGTGGGGAACAGGACCCTACAGCTGCATCAACACGTGCCCCCGTCCCACCATGGAGAAGCACACGGCGATGCCAACTCCTCCCCTCTGGGCACCTGTTGAGATCGCGGGCTGAGGGATGTGCAGCTCAAGTCTGTTCTGAAAAGCGAGCATGGTAGAGAGCCCCAACTCATTTTAGTCTCTCAGTAGTGTCAGGAAATCTTCCTGTTTTCTGAAAGCAATACATGCACCATCACCACAGAGGAATGTTTTCACAATCATTTTGATGGGAAAAGAAAAAAGAAAAATCTAATGATTGTTCTGCAAATGCCCAGTTCAGAATTAACTGGACACAGTCCAGAGAAGGGCTTCTGCCTAATTTTAAGTATTTCAATACTTTCCAGAGCCACTTTTGAACTGGGGACCATATTGCAACACTCTGACTAGGGACTTTATTTCCAAGGCAGTATTCAATACTCCCTCTTCAGTTTTGCAAGAATTTCTGGATTTTTTTCCCAGCAGGTACTGGAGATAAATCAGTGTAAAAATCACTTAATAAAACCTTAGGGAAACCTCCCCAAACACAGCTTTTTACCACTATTTTTTAATTCCAACTCAGAAAATAACTAATTACTTGCAAACTATAAAAGAATATTTCATTTTTTCACAGCAAGAGGAAAATAAGTTTTCTCAGACACAATCTCAAGTCATGATATTTTGTAGGGTCATAATAATGAATCACTACCATTCCATCCAAAACCAAATAGCATTAATTTCCCTCTCTGTATCTTCCCTCATAGTGAGTCAGAAAGACATTAATTTCTTTTCCAGACATCTCAAGGCAATACAAGCACACAGAAGAAATCTTAATCTACCTTTTGGCAGTAAGACTAACATCCCTATTTTTTTATTTTCCCTTGGTGGAAGAGCACCTGGGAACCTCACAAGAAGATGTAGATACTCCGCCACTCCCTGCAGTAATAAACTTGCTCTCAGCTCAGACACACAGAAATACTACAACAGAATAAATCTGAGTCTCATCACAGACTGTCCTGACTTCTTGGAATGATTACACCATAGCTGTTCATATTTTCTATGTGTAGAGATCATTCCAAAATGCCTTTTTTTTTTTTTTTTTAGATTTTATATAAGCATGTCCCAGTGGCTGAAATTCACCTTTTCAAAAAGGCCAGCTGAGAATCCCTCAGCCTACCTTGGCAGATGTATTTTGGGATCCCTATTATTTTGTGGGATGTTTACCTGGCACTGTGCATGTCGTTAATTGTGGGTTTAGATTTGGATTTTGCTTCATCCTTATTGTTAAATAACTGAAAGCATTCAATACCAGCATTAAAAAGTCAAGACTTGCTGTAGGCATCACATGCATTTACTCCATGGCAAGCGGAGGTTTCAGAGTCTGCAGAATCCGCCCCCCCCCAGGCAGCTCCTGTGGCTGTAAAGACACACCCCGTTCTGCCACCATTGGGGTGACATTCCCTCAGTCCCTTTCTAATTCTGCAGTACGATGTGATAAACATCAAATGTAACACTGGTGGAAAATCTTATGTGGTAGGTTTTTTACCCTCAGCTGTTCAGAGTTGTTGTAGGAAAGGACTAGTAAACTCTTTCCTACTCACAAGAAAACCAATTTTTGCTGTCCTCTCTTAAACACTTTGCATGACAGCTCTTTGTTTACAGCATTAAGGTTTGGACTTGAGCACTTGCAATGCTTGCTCCTGAGATAAAACAATAAAAAACCCCAACAAAACCACTTGCCTGGCTTTCTGTACCTAACATTTGGCGAGTTTTAAAGCCACACCTATTTACAAAACAGTGGACTCTGCGATTTTCACCAGTTTTTGCAGCTCAGTGCTCTAACCTGTGTTTAGTTGAATATTTTCATAATTCTGTGTCACCATATATGTGGCATTTGATACCAGTATGCATGCACCCATAGGAAAACACACCTAAATACATATGTGCACCTTAAGTAAAAAATA
>NW_010268723.1:0-3564 GCF_000690775.1 Eurypyga helias
CCTGTCACTACAGGCCCTTTGAAAACGTCCTGCCCCCCGCCCCACTTTCTTGTAGGAACCTGCACCGACTGACACACCATGCAGCACTGTGCGGCATTCCAACAAATGACCTGGCAGCAGACGGTGGTATCTACCTCCTCACCACCCGGAACAGCTTCCTCCAGCCGTGGGACACAGGTTTGGCTCTGCCCCGCGCAACCACGGACAGGAATCACTATTACCTGGGCATCTGGAGCAGCAGTTTGTGTCATGTTTTGCGCTGTCATCAGAAGCGTCCTGCTGTGCTGGTGGTGCCTTTGGACCTCCAGCGACGGGTAGGTCCATGAGGATGCTCACCACGGAGATGCAGCCTGCGGGTGAATGCAGAGATGGAACATTTACTATTCATAGAATCACAGAATCCCTGAACAGTTTGGGTTGGGAGGGACCTTAAAGCCCACCCAGTCCCACCCCCTGCCATGGGCAGGGACACCTTCCACTGGACCAGGTTGCTCCAAGCCTCATCCAGCCTGGCCTTGTAAAGTTACTATTCAATATTTACTAAATTTGCTACTGTAAATTAACTCTTACTCTTAGATAGTACTTCTCCCCACACAACACATCTGCGGGCATTAAATGGCAAAGGCAGCCAGCAATACCCAACTACCACACACGGTTTTCTGAAGTCTGGGGACAATGTGGCTCCGAGGTTTCCGGACGGTTTCACCCAACACTGCTGCCTGTGAGCATGTAAGGCTCCATGTTTTAGTTCCTCCCCAGATCACCAAATTAAAGTCTGATTGCCTGCCGACAATCAAATCTTGCAACAAGCAGAAGCATTTAGGAAATGCAGAGCACTCCAACCAGGGTGCTTAAAGGGCTACTTACCGAACCCCCAGAAGTGAGCAATCATTTGAGAAAACCTTGGGTGCTCTCCAAGAGTTTTGGAGAGCCTCGTACCAGCTCCTGTGAAGAAAATTAACGTGATCCCAACTAAAACCAGGACAGGGCTCTTCCCCAGTGTCCTGCTGTACTCCCAGCTCCTAGGCCAATGGCAAAGGCCGTTCAAAAATAATAAACTTCCCTTCTGAAACCGATGCTATTAAACCTGCTTTTGCTTTCCTGAAGAAAAGAAATAAGCTCCGTGACGCTGGAATCTGAATTTTCATAGTTTTCCCTTACAGTTCCCAAACAGAATTCTTCCAATTTTCCAGAGCAAACGGTCTCTACCGTTTAAAAAGCACATCTAACTCCCCAGTTCTCATATTGTTTTACTGCCAATGGCAAGAAACAATTTAAGAGAAAGCCCAAGAAAACAACTGTCTGGGCTAACAGCTACAGAGCAGAGAGCAGGGCAATCTAGTGAAATCAAGATCAATGGTTATGTAGGTCATTTCAGATACAGGGTATTCTACCTTAAAGCGTAGAACACAGGTTGAAACAACAGAAAAAAAAGGAAGTACAGCATTTTCAAGCTATCGTTTCCTCCCAGCAGCTGCAATATTTTGTGTTTTGGTGAAGAGGAATCGGACATTTTTTTGGTACAGTCACACCTACGCTGCAGCTTCCGCTCCAACCAGTGGCACAGGAACCCCAGCAGATAAAACGCCAGAGAACCTCAACATCTTCTGCGCCAGCTTTGGGAAAAAAAGGAACTTTTCCAGAATAATCCTGCAGAGGTTGACATAAGATTGTGAACAAGAGGATCCTGCTCAACTAAAAAGAGTCAGATTGTGTACCTGGACTTTATCCACTGCCTGGAGAAGAGAGACAACCAATTAGTCCAACACAGCTTCTTTGCCATACCCAGGTTGGAAAACAGATTGAAGGGGTCAAAAAATTCAGAAGGCTCCCCATGATCTGACATTTGCCTTGTCACAATTTTCTTGACAACCAGAAGGTTGGAGACAGTTTGCTGGGCATCAGGAGGGGCGGTACGGGAAGACTGATTACTGAGCTGGGGAGAAGGAACCAGTCAATTAATGCTCTGCTCGTTCTCAGAACGGTGATTTCTTCAATGACTCAAACATTTCTTCAGTTGGCAGCCTCCGGTATTGCCTCTGCAGCTACAGAGGTGATCTCCAAGCAAAATTCGGAGTTCCAACCTTCTTTCCAGTGCCACCCTTTTTGCATTTGATTGTAATTGCGTAATAATCTCTGCTGCAAAATGCACCGACAGCAGCTGAAGTGACTTTCAGGAACAATACACCAGTTGCATTTCCCTATTTACTTTTTTTTTGCAGTTTGATTTTGGCCACGTTCAGTATAACTCTCCACAGAATTAAATCTTCATACGAGAAGTTTCTCGCCCTGTGATGGCACAAGGCCGTGTTGCAGAAAGCCTTCCAAGAGACACAACAGCTTTAGGAGCCCAGCCCAAGGGGCTGTGTTACGGACAACTTTCTGCAGGTTCTAGAGAAGAGACGTTTTCTCTCCCGTTCGGCAGCACACCCCGCCGAGCCCTCTGCCTGCGCAGCGTGACTTCGCCAGCCTCCCCCCGGCTGCCGAGGGCCGGGACCGCAGCGCGGGACATGATCTCCCCTGTCTTCCTGCGAATTACCGCGGTGGCCTGTGGGATCACCTCTCCCCTGCTCCACGCGCTCCTCCTCTGCGCATGACTGCTGCCCGCTCCCCCTCATTCCGCCGCAGGCAGCACGGGCTCGCCAGGGACCCGGGAGGGCAGCGGGAAACACAACCGAGTCAAAGGGGAAAGGGGGGACGGGCGCAGCAGATTGCTTCCAGCCATCCCAGCTGATTACTCACACATCACACCCATATTCCAGACGGAGAACGCCCAGTTCACCGTGTTGTTTAAACTCGGTGTGTAAATGATGATTAGGTGCAACGGCTCACGCTGCAATATTCTACAAATGCTTAAAAACCTCTAAATCTCTTGGGCCTCTGCCTGCAGAAACTCCAGTGCATGCACATTTTGGGAGAAGTGCTACCCCAAGCCTCTTACAAGAAGATTATCTACAACTACAAGGATAAAGTGGCTTTGTGATCAAATTCCGCCTGAGAGTGTTTTGTTTAGAAAGGAGACAGGTATTTTTTTGCTGGGCACTACGAGATCATTCCATCACACCCGTTATTTAACTGTCGAAAGATTGCTGCTTGCCCACTGCCCCCTAAAATTAAGCCCATGTTTAGGCATCACGCTGATGGTATTTTCAAAAGCATATAAAAAGTGTTTGCTGAATAAAAGCAGGAATAAGGACCGTGTTCGAGGCCTGCACTTTCAAAAATTCTGGGCCATAATCAGGGTTGAACTTCCTACGGAAGCTCAGCCACGATAGCCGCGGCAATAAATAAAAGTGCTAATTTTTCAAAACACCACAGTATAAACTGATGGAAATACAATGGCTTTTCCTTCTGCCAGCCAGAGATTTAAAGATTTAAGAGAAGTCTGAATCAGGAACCACTCAGATTTCCCACTCCTGATGTCCTGCCCCAGCCATGGCTTTAAGAAGGTGCTGCCGGGGGCTCGTGAGCCGTGCTGCGTGGGCGAGCTCGCATCCAAACTACGGGATGACTCAAACTTTGAACCCAGATACAAGTTTTTCACATGGAATGAGGTCATCTCGG
>NW_010268723.1:3590-4367 GCF_000690775.1 Eurypyga helias
CAAGGTTGCTCTTCCCTAGATAAAAGGGTTGCAGCTGGTTTTCTCACTAACTACCACCAGTTCTGCACTTGGCGTCATGCTGAGGGTTGTTTTAATTAAACAACCCCTCTTTCAGCCCGTCGGTTGGTGCCTAACATGAGTTAGGTTGGTGCCCCATCCCCGAAGGCTGCCCAGGGCGAGGCTGGGCTTAGCCCCCTGCTCCAGGCTCAACCCTCAGATGTTGAGCCCATACTGACTCTCCCAGCAAGAGCTCCGCTGTTTAACTCCAGGGTACCAATGTGCAGCGATGATTTCAGCAAAAGAGCAGTGCCACATCAAACACCATACCCTGGGTAATTCCAGATCGCTGGGCGCTGCTCCGGCACCTCACAGCATCCGTGGCTGGGGGAAAGGCGATGGACCAGCACCCGCTTTGCCCGTTTGATGAAGGCTGGGTACGGAGAAGAGCCCAGGATGAGTCCCCACACTCCTTGCAGCCCTCTGCCATGCTCAAGGCCTACTCACTGCAACAAATAAAAAGCCCTGTTTAAAATAAGACACTTAAACAGCTTCTAAAAATGGGTAACTCACATACTGTATGGGATCGATCTTAATTACTGCCCAGGTGGAATTTTTGTCTTCTGGCTTTCTTCAATGAAAAAACCCACCCACCCAACGCAGCGTTAAAGGCTCGTTAACAATATCCTTTCATCAACCCGAGGTGCTGCCAGCGCCCCGCGCTCATGTCAATTTTCACCTTATGGCCCAGCTACCGCATCTCACCCCGCCGGACGCGGC
>NW_010268724.1:0-11086 GCF_000690775.1 Eurypyga helias
ATGTCACCGACAAAGATGTTAAAAGCAGTTCTTTAAAAAAGAACAAAAAAGCAGATTTAATCCAAGCTTGCTCCAGAGGATTGAAGTTCTATCTCCAGTTACACTATTATACTGCGGTAAATGCTTCCATGAAAGCATTTTTGAGCAACTCTTTCAATAAACTTTGTCTAGAAAAGTACCAACTGTGTAAACCACACTTTTTTCTGAAAAAGCCTGATTATATTCAATATTTCTCCTTGAGTCCTCTTCCACTGCAATTTTAAAAGTTACTTAGTTTATTTTATTAAGAAACACACTAGCTGTATAAAGTTTCCTTTCATCTGAATTTTCATTTCAGATGTCAGCAATATTCTTCGAATTATATTTAGTTATTTTTGCACAAATTTCATTAAGGACAATTCTCTGAATGTAATAGCATTTCTTTATTATTTTAGAAGAATTAAAAAAAATCAGCTCATAAAGGGACATTTATAATATATGTATGATATATCTATATAAACCCATTTATTTCTTCCTGTTCGTAAAACTTATTTCCTATTTCTGGAAATCTATTTATAATTGCAAACTGTCCTGTTCTTTATAACTTTTTTATTTAACCTATCTTACTAATATTTTGCTAAGATTGGTACTAATGCCACAAGCCCTCCTGAAAAGAACAAGCACTAAATACACAGCTGTTCAGTTTGGCTGTTTCTGCTAAAAGTGTTTTGTATGTTTATTGGTCTAAAGCAGCTAACACTTTTCTTTAAAGTGTCTGACACTGTAAAACTTTTGTGAACCCAAGCATGGTCTTAAGAAAGGGAGGAAAAGGGAGAGGCAGTAAAAAAGGAGGCATGGAAACTGGGAAAACATGGCGACTATATGAAGTTCTCACCGCTGATGTGGAAAGGACTATGAGTTGCTTTTGCCATATTGCTTGTCCACAACTCACCTCAGCTGGAGCATTAGAAAGGTGATGCTTCTCCGAAACATCTTCTTTTTCTGCCACCAGACCTTAGATCTACTTTTTTAAGCGGAGCAAAGTTTCCACACCAGGGACACCCGGAACTTCATCAGCTGAAGACTGTCATTGCTTCCCCCATGGACATTACTCATTAAGAGCATAAGAACTGAGTAGCTGGGTGCTACTTCATTCCTCAACAATGCTGTTGGCATATTGTGACCAGAAAAACAAGAGCAGAGTAGAAGAGCTACCTGCGTTGGTAGAGCTAAACATATTTACTGAGATACACTCATTGGACGGTCTCAAAGAGAGCAAAGTCATTGCAATGATCTTTCTGCAGAGCTGTGCCACCAAACGTTCACCCATAGTGTCAATATTTCTCCAGAAATCAGTATCAGCATGGCTCCAGAAGAGCAGTGAGCACAGTTGCTCTCATGGTGATGGCATAGCTCTCTTTTCCAGCCTGTGAAACCAAATGGGAATTGTGGGGAAGGTACAGAATCTCAAACTCCTTTCATTTCTGGTGCACTGCTGATGGGCTTGCTTTCTTCTCCGCGTGTTACATACAATACCTTGCACAGCTCCTCTTCAGGCACACAACTGGTCTCACCAAACTTGCCAAAACATTCATAGCACACCTTAATCCTCTTCTTTTTTTCATGAGCCCTGGTCTGTGTTCTGCTGACCATCTGCATCTGACACAAGGAAGCAGGAGAGAAGCTGTGGTGCTGTCCCAAGCCCTCTGGGCTGTCAGCCATCATTTTTTTTGCCTGAAAACATTGACTTAGAGGGCAATTTCTTTAAAGGCAGTCTAGCTCTCCTGCTGCTCTATGCCATGGGAGTTGGCTTCCCTGATTCCCTCCATTCTCTGCAATCCAAGAGGATGGTCCCTGTTAATCAAGAGACCATTTTATCTGGGCTAGTTTGCAAGACTTTCTAAAGTCTTGAAAATCAAAGCTCCCTTATAATCATCCTGAGAAGAGAGGGAAGGATACATTGAGAAACTTAGACTCCTGACACTGCTGCTTGTGCCATACTGGATGCATCAATATTTACCCTTCTAAACTGTTAAGTCTCGGGTCTTATTTGGCTCAGGCAGAGGACAATTATATATGTCCTTATCAGTCTCGTGTAGACATAAGCTGAGCTTGCAGGAGGGGAAATTCCCTCAATACAAGCCGGGCTCTGCCTGCAGACAGATATCACAGCTTTAGAACCCATTTCTTGAAAAATCAGACCCTGCGCGTTAGAGAAATCCAGTGATTTGGCACGCCTATGTATTTGGTTGACAGCCAAGGGGAAATTTTAATGCAATATATTTCAGTTCAGGTGAACAAAAGCTGAGTGTTTCACCTATTGTGTCTGTGAAATACTCATTTAAATGTCATTGCTGTGGCTGTCTGTTTTTCTTTGCAGAAGGATTCTGCTGCAGTTGCTTTTTAGTTCAAACTGGTTCGTTGACTGCCAAGTCCGTAACGATAATGTGTGGTAATATTGTCTATGAAAACACGTGAATACATTTGAATTACCTTTCTGTTTGCCTTGAAAGAAATGCAGAGAATAAAGAAAATATTAGCTTTGTACACACTCTTTAGAGCTGTGTAGAAAGCTGAATACAAGAGATGCAGAATTCCACACTCGGGTACATTACTTTAAAAAAATACTGTTGGTCTTTGGAAAAAATGATACGAACTTGGCTGCAAGAGCCTGGCACTTGTCCCATGTAAAATGATTCATTTAATAAACAAGCAAACAAACAAAACCCAAACCAAAACCCAAAAAACCAAACCCACCACAACTGGATGTTGTAGTCCTACATTATTTTTTAAATGATTCCCAATTTACAGACATACAGAAGTGGGATAAGAAACTGGAATAACTGCTGAATAATTTTTTACCTACCACAAAATTTTAAGAAAGCATTCTTTTAGGCTGCATTTCAAATGTTGAGCACAGCTGGTTTCCTGGTGACAATCATGATTCTGATACCTTAAAAATCTTTCTGTCTATGGCTGTATTTTTGGGAAGAAGTCATGTTTCCCTGGTGACAATCATGATTGTGATACCTTAAAAATCTTTCTGTGTATTTTTGGGAAGAAGTCATGTTTCACATGCTCTTTTCCTGTCTAACACAGGACAATTACCCTTCAGCCTTCTGTCCAAACTGATAGGATGGGATTCATCTCATCTGTATCTCAAAGATATGTATTTGCCCAAGTTGGTCATCTTCAACTCCACAGTTAGGAACGCTGGCAGTTAGAGACAGGCATCATCTGAGAGGGGCATTCTGAGTCATTCCATATAGGACTGACTGCACCATGCTCTCATTTTCTTCCACTCATTGCAGAGGGAGACTAACAAGAACAGAAAACAGTATCTTCAACCTGGTATTGAGCTGTTACTGGGCTGTTGTCACTGAGAGAAACCAGACCCGCTCAGCCAGAAAGGCTCTACTATATCCCTCTCCTTACACACACACCAATCCCGCTGCAATACTGTGAGCCAAACCAATGTAGCTGTGCACAGCTGTGCCTTTTCCAAGGAAACATGGCAACAAGGGAGCCTACAAGGAAGCTGTGAGGGGATTTTTTACAAGGGCCTATAGTGACAGGACAAGGGGTACCGGGTTTAAATTGAAAGTGGGGAGGTTTAGGTTAGATATCAGGAAGAAGTTCTTCATGGAAAGGGTGGTGAAGCACTGGAACAGGTTGCCCAGAGAAGCTGTGGATGCCCCATCCCTGGATGTCTTCAAGGCCAGGCTGGATGAGGCTTTGAGCAACCTGGTCTAGTGGAAGGTGTCCCTGTCCATGGCAGGGGGGTTGGAACTGGATGATCTTTAAGGTCCCTTCCAACCCAAACGATGCTATGGTTCTATGATTCTATGAACTTCCAAACCAGCTGCTAGGAGAAAAACCCCTACATACCCTAAATTCATGTACTGTACTCCCAAATAAAATGCTATGTCCAGCCAAAACTACAAACAGAACCATTTGTAGACATTTTATGTCATTCATACTCTCCCACAGTGTTGCTGGGAGGCAAGCGAGCAGCCTTCTGGTGGCTTTACACATCAGGAAGACGGGAAGAGAGCTGAAGATGTGAGGCCAACAGCACACAGAAACACAGAAACAGAACCAGGGGTAGAATTCAGGAAACTGAACTCCCAATCCAACCCTGTACCCAGCTGTTAAATTCCCTGCAGAGGATATTCAGAGCAGCCTTGTGCCATTACTATGTCCTCTATATATTTTGCGTGCAGCTTCATCACATTTTAGCACACTGATGTCTCCTATTTGAATGTGTTCTCCCTAGTTTTCATTTTCCCACACACATATGATCAAAGCCATATAAGTTACATGGCCACTAAATCAAAAGAAGTCACAAATAATGGGATCTACTGTGTATTATAACAGGACCAGCTGTGGAAGCTGGATAAAGCCTATTTGTAGCTATAAGCTCCGTCCTGCATGGATGAAGTCGAAAGGATCTTTCACAATGTCTTTGCCGGGAGGACATTAGACACTGTTTTCCTTGAATAAGTATGAAGATATCATGACTTAAATGAAAATAAGTTCCTCCACATCATAATTGAAATTTCTATTTATTAATAAGTGGTGCAGTTTTTAAAGACAGAACATAAAAAATCAGTTAAGAAGTATTGTTTGCATAATATATTGAAATAAACATATTAAAGTTGTTCAAATATTGGACAGTGCCAGAATATAAATTACACATACAGTTTAAAAATTACAATAAATAATATTATAAAGAGCACTAAAGGCCACTTGTATAAAAGTTGTGTTCCCTTGTCAGCCAGAATCTGAAAAGCATCTTTGTAGCATGGAGAAAATTTCAGTGAGCAAGGCACAAATACTAGTAATAATAAGATGCCATAACTAGAAAACAAAATGCAGTTGGCCATGTAACCTTCAGTCTCAGCATATTCTTGAGGATGGAAATAGGATCCCACTTCCAGTATTTTGCTTCACTTAAACTCAGAGGGAAGCAACTAAAAGCTGAATTGGGAAGGATCAGATCTTACAGCTTAAATAATCAGCAGCAACAGTGATAGCAGGATCTTAATTCCTGCGGTGCCCAGCCACAAACACTTGAAAATGGCCCCTTTTTCCTCTGCACCTCTGAAAAGGGTCTTCAAAAGTGAATACCCACATTCACCTGTGCTCACCAAATTCGTGAGGTGCTGTAGAAAATTAAGGTTTGCAGCTCTTAGACATGTAAAGCTTAGTGGAGGGGGCGGTGGGGTGCAAGGACTCAAGATCCAGCTCTTTCTCAGGTGCTCTGCAGTAATCGGGACAAATTCAGCTCTTAACGTAGGCAGATGTGGCGCTTCTGCAACAACCGAGCTCCCAGAGGGGCTGAATTTGCTCCTTGATCTGCATTTTCTGATTGCTTTAAGCTGTGATCTTGCAAACCGATCGCCTGAAGGCCACAAGCCAGCAGCCCCGCCACGCTCAGGTTCAGGTGGGAATTAGTTTGCGTCGCTGCTGGGTCACAATTTGAAGCAGAAAAATTTAAAACTATTTCCACTCTGAACCGTAACAACACAGCAAAGTTACAGATCAGAACAGAGCAAATATAGCTGATGTCAGTTTAGGGATTTTACAATCAACCTCTCGACCTGCCGAGTTCCCTTTTGTTTTGCTGGAAGCCAGGCTGATTAATTCAGTGCAGGGAAAAGCCAAGGCAAGGACAGCAGACTTTACCTGACCCGATTTTTTTAAAGGACCAACTCCTTAAATGCAGCACAAAACACAGTTTCTGTACCTGCAAACTTTTGCTAAACATTCGCTTCTGCCTCAGTGAAATATTCTCAGTCTGAATCTAAAGTGAGGAAGCTTGATTGGTAATAATGCTGCAAAGAGAGGCGCGCAATGTAACCGCGGTCACCCTTTCGAAAACGTCCAAATGTGTGTCTTTTGTTAGTGACTGAAAAAATCAGTGTAAAAACGTAGCTGAGAAAACACCTCCAGAACAGTGCTGTCTTTCACGAGGAAATTCATAAATAAAGGCAGATTGAGACACAATCCTGCTTCCAGTGCATCAGTTTGAAGTTTCTTACTGCCTTTGAGGAGAGCAGAGGAAAGACCCACACTACCTGATTATGGAAAACATCTCAAGGCCTGAAGTAAATCCTTGGTCACTCATAGGGTCAGCAAAGAGTGGATTCCAATGGTTAAATCTCTTCAATGTTAACTGTTTGCACACAAAGTGCCAGTGTCAGTCTAGCTGCTAGGAAGATTTGACCCAAACCCAACCGGGAGCTGTTAAACTGAAATGTCACACACAGATGGAAGAAGGGATGAGGGTTGATGCACTCCCTGGAATCAACCTGAGCTGGAGTCTGATGAAGTCTGTGTACACATCGGGATCAGGGATGGCCTCCAGAGGTCACCTTGCTGGTGACATCTTGACACTTATCTGTTGCCAGCATAGGCAGCAGAACCGATGCACACCCTATTTACAATCCAGATGATTAAGAGGAGGTAAGAGGCAGAGAGGTGTTAAGCACATCACCTGCCTGAACACAGCAGTGACTGGTTTCTTTGTTAGCAGAGATAAATATTAAAATAAGCTATTCAGACCTTCCTTAACCCTCTTCTTGGATGTCTTCCAGAGGATCCAGAGACATCCACTGCAGAGGGCCTTGCTGAGCTTACCACTGCTGCCTTTTAAGAAGAGACAGACCTTATCTGGCCAGTTAGCACGTCATTAAATGTTTGACGTTGTGGCTACAAATACCTGACCTGGTGTTTTTAAGCTGCTTATAGTGAATTGGTGCTCACAGCACACAGGAAATGCTAACTTGAAGGCAGTTCAGCTGGTAAGTGTACACAGTGCAGGGCAGTCCAAATCCCACTTTTTCTGGGGCTGCACTCTGTGTGAAGATGGACTCATCCAAGTCTCAGCCATTGCTTGGATTTGCTCCTGGAATGAACCTACCTTTATAATGATGTGATTTATGGATTTTCAGCCAGGTTTAATGTTGAGAAAAGATTCCCTTGATACGACCTGGCACTGGAGAGATTAGAAAGCTGAACTGAAGAATTTGAGGGTGAATTGGGCAGGGAACTGCATGTCATAGCCACTGTGAAAGACATTCAGAAACAAATTTCTCAGATTTCTCCTGGGTTTTTGCCTTGATTTTTGATTGCTCAGATCTAGAAAGCTTTTTAAGAAGGACTAAGCTCAAATGAAATAAGTAGGAATGCCAGGCACCTGTCATATGAGAAAAGTGAAGCATGCTTGTCTAGCATACACTTACACCAATTTCAGAAGTCTAGTAGTGTTAAAATCAGTTTTCATTCTTTTTCATTCACTTGTCATGTAAGGGTTAAATCTCACAAGTTGCCACAGGCGTATTACTGTATCAGAAAGACTCCAGCAGGTGCAACACAGGTATTTCCAAGAATTACTGATGGCCAAGAAATTTTTCTCAATATGCCAAATTATAATGAATTACACTTTTGTCAGCTAGTTTTATTCTTTTCAAGTTTAGCCATGAAACTGCACCAAACACAGATTACCTTTCAGGTAAGTAACTATTTTGTCAATTAAGTAATTACCAAACTTGTTCCTCATGTCATCATAGTTACTGGCCTCAGAACAGCTCCATGGACTCAACCCAGTCTTCAAAGGCTGTAACTGGTCTGCGCTATTTACTCATGTAACTACAGCAAATTGTTCTCCCTGAAGATCTGTCCCAGAAGGGTGTATCATGATTTAGCTGAAGAAGCAGCTGAAGTAAGAAGATCCTAATCCTCTAGATGTCTCTTTAAATAGAGAATAAACGATGAAGTTGAATGCAAAGCCTACATCTGGGAGAGAATAGAAGCTCCCTGGATGGAATGACTGTTGTGAGATAGCGACAATACTGAGGAATCAAACACGAAGTTTACTACAGTGGGCAAAACCCAACAAGGTATCCTCCATGAAGTGCACTCTGTCCAGGCCTATGCAATAGCCAGTTACACATGGGAAGCCCAGTAAAGTGTATCTCTTTCTTGTGCTCTGATTGGATATGCTGATGATGCTCAGTTGTGCAGCTGCAGAGTAATACAAGCAGTCACTACAGAAAGTCCACTTTCACACATCTCACGTGGGCCAAATCTTTGTGTCTTTGTTGGTCAGTGCTCTAGCCATGGTCATTGTGTGAAGTGATGGGTCATTCTCAGCAGGAGAGCCATGGTAGAGGGGCTACACATTGCATCAGTGGGGTAGGGGTGAGAGCCTTCCCACTGACTGTGGGTGTCTCTGATCATCCAACATCTAAGCAAGTCATGCTCTGCTCCCTTTGCAGTAGGTAGAAATTGGTCACTGTAGGTAATTGAGTTAAAGATGAGACTAATCTCATTCTAAAGCTGATGTGTGTTTTGGTTCTTGTGCCTTGTGCTGTCCAACTGCACTGATTTGTTCTCCACCAGCTGTAAAGCGTGCATGGCCATCGAACTTGACATCAAAAGGACACTATTTCATGGACACCTGGATTGACATCAGATGAATCCTGCATAAACTAGTTGGACAGGATTGTTTCACTAGCTGTATAGATACTACCTTCCCACTGTAGTGGTGGGATCTTTGATTCATTTCTGCCCTGTTCCCAGTGTGTTGTATTGTTTTTCTGCTCTCCTTCAACATATTTCCAATTCTCATTAAAAAAATATTTAGCTGGGGCCTAGGGAGCATATTTATCCCTCTGTTGCTCAGGGACAGGTGACAAAAATGGTTTTTATTTATTTGTAGATTGATCTTAAATATGGCACACATTCATGGATTTGGAGCAGTGCATTTCCAAGAGGAAAAGTAAATAGAGAGAAACACATCCTGGCAGCATCACACATCGTGGAACTCCCAGGGAACAAAATAGCAATACCCTGCGCATCTGAGGAGCTCAAAGCACTTGGCCAATGTGAGTGAATTGAGCCTTTCAACCTGTGTATATGTACGGATGTATACCTCCCAATTAATAGATTAGGAAACTGAGGCACGGTTACATTATGCAGCTTACTTAGCAGCACATAAGTCAGTAAGAGTGGAGCGTATAAACTGGGAGTTACCTACACTGAGGAACCTTATTTTTGGAGCAGAAAGAAAATTTGGCCCTGTAAGTACCAAATGGTCTTAGCAAAAGCTTTTCTACAAAATACCATTGTAGTCACACTTTAAGCAATTTTATAAACACCAGTGAAGATGATATTCAAAGTAGTTTGAGGGATTTATATTTACATATTACAATAAATAAACAAATACCCATATTCAATCCCAGGAGGTGGCTTTAATAATTTGAAATTCTACCCCTCATTTCATTTTGACATTGTATTTCATGAGTAGTTGTATGAGAGATCACATGAGAAACCTTTAGTTCACAAAACTATTTCAGTAAGGTCATTTACTTTGACTCAGCTTTTTCCCTGCTTTGAATATTAGATGCTCTTGGCTAGGTTGGTTAGAGATTGATTTACTTCCACTGGAAAATGGATTCAGACATTATGTTTCCACAAAGGGATATTGCTCCTGAAAATATTTTTACTTTGCTGCTCTGTTTAAGAAACGTAGCAAGGACCACCATATCTTGCCTGTTATCAATTCACCATTGTTGTATTGAAGAGTATCAGATAGATATGTATCATAGAAATCAGCTGTACCATTTATATAGGGCAAAGTCATGCAAACCATGCTCAAAACTAAGCTCCTTAGTTTTGGTAGCATGAAAAAAACTGCATTAGTAAATTGTATGAAATGGTGCAGAATGACTACCACTAATATCACATGCATCTTATGCAGCCATTGGTGTTTTGAACTAGTAAGCTTTGGGTGTAGAGTAAGTGAGATATACAAAGTATGCTTACATTACATGGAGAAGTCAACCAGTGACTGCCCCCACACGCACTTTTAAACTGGCTTATTTGAAGGGGTCCATATTGAATCTGAAATCCCATCTCCTGTAGAAGACAAAGGCATGGAGCCACTTGGTGTAAAAGGGTCGGTGTCTGTGTCCGTTTCCCCCTCTGCTAGGTAGCGTTTCTCTCTCATCCACGCTGATCCCCCATTGGGGTCAAACGGGAAGTCATCTCTGTCTTGGGAGATACTGAAGCCGCTTGGGGAGCGTTCAAGTTCCTCATGGTTGACAGAGAGAAGGGATAATGGAGTATCACTGTCTCTTGTTAAGCTCCTTCTCTGCCTTGGAGACACCTTATCTGAGTAAGGGCTCTGTAGGTCTCCTTGAGAGTGGTAGCTAACCTGGGAGTCCATTAATGTAAATATAGGCAAAACCGTTGGCCTTTCTGCATATGAAGTTGAGGAAGGTGTGGCTTGCAGTTTGCCAGAGCTTTGCCCACCTATTGATAAAGGTTGTGAGTGAGTCATATGACCATGCGCTGAGAAACCATAAGGACTGACTTTGTTGACTGGAACCTGCTGGAAGTTGTAAGGAGTTTCCTGAGCACACTGCTCAGTGTATTTGTATATTATTGTTTTTAATTCAGAATATTTGTTTTCTTCTCTCTTCTCCTTTGCAGGAGAAGCAGTTTCTTTCAATGGACTTATCTCAGCGACTTGTATTTGCAGCTGTTCCATATGATGCATATGCATATCAACAAGAAAATCCAGTTTCTTCCCCATGTCATTAACCTGAAAAATACCAATGTTACAATATTGTCTCAAGTCAGTTGTTCAATGAAAGAGTCAATGCTTCCATAGGTGCACTGCCCCCAGCAACAGTGTGCTGCCACACGGTGCCAAAAAAATTCTTAGCATTGCTGGATATTTGGCAGTCCAGCACCCAATAGCAGTCTACAAAGTCTTGATACCATACAGTAAACAGCAATCACCAAAATACAACAGATGGAATTATCTTGACACACA
The DNA here is from genome assembly GCF_000690775.1 of Eurypyga helias. Classification (NCBI taxonomy): domain Eukaryota; kingdom Metazoa; phylum Chordata; class Aves; order Eurypygiformes; family Eurypygidae; genus Eurypyga; species Eurypyga helias. Next base: position 10,826 of record NW_010268724.1, read on the forward strand.
GACCTATTCTCTAACTCTTAATAGACCCACTACAACATCAGGATTAAGTATCAGGACTAATTTCCTTTCTCTTTTGATAGTGCTTTGTGAATGAACATTTACATTCCATGAAAGGAATTGATATGAATCAATGCCACTTGCCTTCAATTAGGTTATTTCTTGAAAAACTAACAACATAGTTCTGTGATTATTAGCCTAAGATTTGTGAGACTGATCACCAACAGTACAAATCTGCCTGGGTCAGTGTGCTGGGTTCAGCCA
>NW_010268725.1:0-26492 GCF_000690775.1 Eurypyga helias
GGGGATTTGTGAGAGCGGCTTCCTGCCTGTCAACAAATTCATGGCAGGGTTACTTGAACTTTATGGATTTTCTGCAGTAATTTTAAACTGACTTTTCAATTAATTTCAGAAGGAAATCTAATTTGTAGGCTTATCTATCAGCCCGATACACAGTTTTTAGTCATTGGACATTTAAACTGACTGTGTATTTTTTCATTAGTTTATTTTACTCCTTTATATGTTTTATATATTGTTTGATCAGTGCTGGGTCATTCAAATATACTTTTTATTGTTCTCTTTTCTTTGAATTTCTGGAGTTAACTCTAACAAGGTTAGAGCAATACGTCTTCAATGAAAACAGCATTACTATTACATCTTCCCAGTATACAATTAATATCCTACTGAATGTGAAAGATAAATTTTTTCTTATTCCTAGCTTCTGTGAAAACAGTTCGCTGATTTCTACAAATACAAAGGAACACAGATTCCTCCCTACTGACTTATGGCATTTAGCTGAAATACACACATTTAAGGACTTAATTGCCCTAGATTCCTGCAGACATTAGAAAGTGGTAAGTCTCTCTTCTCTCTAGAAGATGTTGTAGCCCTTCTGAGACCTGCATTTGATTCCAGAAGTGACATGGAATGAATCTGGTCTGGAGGTATCTTGCCTGTGCTTTTCTCTTTGATGCAAGAACATCAACAGCCTCTGCACTGAGGTTGTGGGATGGATTTCACTGCAGGATCTTTTACACAAAAATATTAGTGTTACAATGAAGATAGACATTCTTGAAATGTGAAATAAACTGCACTAATTCAGTATTTTGGTGCATTATTTTCCTGAAGTTCTACAGAATTAATTCACCTACAAAATATTCTTATCTACATGTGAGCCTGTCACCTTAGACTCCGTTTAATAATTTATGGGGAGAAATATTAAATTTTAGACTGTGATACCTCATGGAGATGGGTTCTTCTTGGTTCATAATTAGCTAGATCATGTCTATTTATTTTATTTTTGCTGGTTTCTTCTGAATCAGCAGACAGTGGCCTTGGTTGGAAATCTGATACTAGTCAAAATGGTCTATTGCCCTGAGCTGTTAGAAGAGTTCTCTGACTAAAAGAACAGCATGTTTTGCTTACTTATTCAGGATTGTGGATTTTTCAGATTTAGCGATGGAAAACATTTCCCATAAGGTCAAAATGGCCTGCCTTTCACAAGCTGTCTTTCTATGCAGCATGGAGAAAATCTAGTCTGTTGGTATTGTCCGATGTATCTTGCAGAGGATCCAGTTTATAGGCTTTGGAATCAGAGACTGGAAAATTATCTCTTTCTGACTGGGACATTGATCTCTTCCAGTTTCTACCTGATACAAAAATTAGCTGGTTTAAACATTTTCATTATTAAAATATTTGGTTGTTAAATAACCATCGTGTAGTTCCAGTTACAAAATTATAGAATCATAGAATGGTTTGGGTTGGAAGAGACCTTAAAGATCATCTGGTTCCGGCCCCCCTGCCATGGGCAGGGACACCTTCCCCTAGACCAGGTTGCTCAAAGCCTCATCCAGCCTGGCCTTGAACACTTCCAGGGATGGGGCATCCACAGCTTCTCTGGGCAACCTGTTCCAGTGCCTCACCACCCTCCCTGTGAAGAATTTGTTTCTAATCTAATCTAGATCTACCCTCTTTCATCTTAAATCCATCACTCCCTGTTCTATCACTACCTGCTCTTGTAAAAAGTGTGTCCCCGTCCCCCTCACCCCCAACTTTCTTGTAGGTCCCTTCAGTTACTGGAAAGTGCTCTAAGTTCTCCCCAGAACCTTCTCTTCTCCAGGCTGAACAAACCGAACTCTCTCAGCCTGTCCCCATAGGAGAAGTGCTCCAGCCCTCTGATTATGTTCATGGCCTCTTCTGGACTCGCTCCAAGAGGTCCACGTACTTCTTGCGCTGTGAGGCTCTGTGGGGTCTTACAATGTGATTGAAAATATGAAACATGATTTAAATACATGACAACTTTCCCCTCCATTTCATTATTTAGCACAATCATTTGCATTTCACTGAAGTGGCCATCTCTTTCCAAGAACAGTTTCTAAAAGGAAAACTTATATGATGGGATTTTCCATTTCTCTCGGAGCAGGGAACATTCTAGAGTAAAATATACAAAGGTCCTTAGCATAGAACTGTAAACAGTGATAATTCTCAGGCATTTCTTTATACTTTAAACTTATTCCTTTACTAAAATTTTGCCATAAAATGTAAATATATCAAGCCCTAGTTTTTTCTATTTTATATGTTTTATATTTTTATATTTAGTATTATTTTTTACAGTTCAATAATATATTGACAACAATAATATATTGCAACATATATATAAACTATTTAAAATAAAATACACAGGTTCTCCATATAATATAACGGTACTTACTTGCTGATACATGTAGAAAACCCATCTTGGTCATGCTGCAAAAATATGTACTCTCTTTGAGTGCTTGACCGTAAAAATGAAGCATGATAAAATTAGAGCAGAGATTCAATTAGAAGCAGTTGTTTGCATATGAAATATTTTCTGCTTCATTGAGTTTCTGTTTGACTTTATATTGGTATCTTTACTAAGAGGGATGTCACAACACTGAAAATCAAAATAAAACCTAACCCTATTTATCCATTGCTCAGTAGGGGAACTTGTTCGGGATCCCACATTTTAAGGCATTCAAGATCACGTTTTTCCCACTTCATGCCTAAGGAATTGGGTCACTGGTCAATGAGCAAGAGAATCACCTCCATGGCTCCGCTTGATGTTAATAGCTAGTGTAAAATCCCTTTGCATTAGTGGCTCAAAAGACTTATTAATGCTCTCATAATCATTAACTTGATTTTTGCCACCAATACTTTTCATAGCCACTGACTCAAATGAATTCTCTGCACAGCCTGGCCATTTAGTACCTTTGCTTTCACCTTATTTGGATCATATTAAGTAAGTGGATGATTTATTCACAGGAGGCTTAGGAGAGCACCTAAAGTGCATGTTGATAAAATGATCTGAGAAAACAAAACTATTGAAATTTCCATTTAAAAACAACACTCTGTACATGCTCTTTACTTAATGTTAAGACAGACTAGGGATGTAATCTGTTGATTTGATTGCTTTCCTGCCAGTGTAGCTTGCCTGACTTCAGCAGTGTGAGCTCTTATACATCAGTACAAATGAGAGCAGAAACACATTAGTAGCTTTTTACTTTTTTATTTTTAACTTGTGCTTGGCCAGGTTGCAGGTACCATAAAATGTTCATTTCCAGCTTCTGTCAAAAGTAAGTACTAATTTCAAGAGTTTGTCTACTGGTGCAGGAAAACTGAAAAGGAGCGTAAAAAAGAAGCATGATATAAGTCTATTTTTATGTTGTAAACAACATGATTACTCTTCCCTTTTCCATGGCAGATTCAATAAATGTTGATTGAATTATCTAGTATTAGCTGAAGTGGACGTGAACAAAATAAGCAATAAGAATCCACAATAAGAACCAATGAAAATGATTTATTTCCTTGAGATTAAATCAAATAACACAGAGGATCGAATTAGCTAGTGATCACATTAAGTGGAAATCATTGTGCTAGTATGCTGCTTCCTCTAAGCTGATGTCAATAGTCACATAAATACACAGTGCCAAAAAGTCTTTCCCTGGAAGCATCTATCCCTAGCACTGCATACCTCTGCAGGCAGTAATGTATACAGCTACCAAACTAGAATCACCAAGTATGGATGCCTACTGAACCACTCATACAAAAAGACAGCTAAAATTATTTTTTCAGCAAAAAAACCCTCGACCTGTCATTCTCTTCTTCGTACTCATGAATCCACTCTTTTCCAAGTCCTGAGAGGTAACAACAAGCATCACAGAATGATCTGAAATGTGATGCGTCTGAGATCTCTTCAGGAGTGCCATAGTCCGAAATGCAAGAACAAAATGATTACAAAGACTGTAATTATACGACTGTAGCAAACTGGTTTTATATTCCCTCAGAACAAAATGTAGATAACCATTTGGACTCCTGTAGCGGTATCCAGCCAAGTCTTGGCTGCCCATGTGAAGTCAGAATTCTGATTCTAATTCAGAATCAGCTTGTGGTTAATGCTAGCTTTGAGAGATATTCAGTTATATAAAAAGAAGAGCCAGGCTGGAAAAGCTTGTGATATTTGATATTCAAAAGGTTTAACTAATGAGATAAACTCTAATGTCTTGACATTGGTTTCAGTCTGATACTGCTTTCTCATGTGTATTTAGTCTTATCTCCATGAATTTTGAGTAAATTTTGAATTACTTTTCATTTGTTCTTGACGTCTTACACCTGGTCAGTTTAGGACTGTACACAGAAGTGAGATAAACCTCACTGTTCTTTGTCCAGATAAATTCCTATAGAGTAGGTACAGTAGATACTGACAAGCATCTAGGTACAGATATGAACTCCACAGACCAAAGAAGACTGTCAGTCTAAAGAGGCTTTACCATCACAAGATGTTCACATAAACAAACCTGTAGTCATCTCTCCAGTCCTTCAGAAACACCAGATTTGGGTGTGGATGTAGCAAGACTGGGATGAATGCAGAAAAAGTAATACGAAGCAGGCTGTTTATTTGGGAAGAGGCATGAGAAGAGAAATGGTGGATCTGGAGAGAACAAGAAAACAGAGAGAAAGGGGAATAGAAGGGGCCAGTGACATCTAGGCAGGCAGCTTTTAGGTTCACCACACATTTTTCTGCTTTAATGTGATCTCTGCTCCTTGTTTGCGTTTGTTTGTGTACAGGAAGCTTGCAAACTTCAAGGCAGACAAACTGGTAAGTAGTTCAAGCAGTCTGGGAGATACTGGGGAGACCATGGGTCTATGGGCCTGTTACTGGGGAGATCTGTGTGTCTGTGAGACAGCAGCAAACATCGAGCTTAACAAGCCAGTAGGTATGACATGAGATCTGGGGGTTGGCTCCTGGGAAGTGTAGGCCAGCTACAGAGGGTGTAAGTAAATGTGTGTAGAGGGTGTGAGATCTGCTAGAAATCTTAAGAGACTTTGTTTAACTGTCAGATAAGAACACGATGGGGTCATTTGATCATCTTCCATTTAGTTCTGATCCTGATCAGGCTAGTTCAAATATATGTGAGTGCTGTTTGTGGTGTCATCTCTGAAGGCACTATTTTCATTTTGGGGTTGAGCTGTTGGTGGTTGGCTGTTTTTGTACTAAGCGTGTATATTTTGGGAGAGTGTGTATGCACAGTCTCATTGCATGCTACACCTGGACGCTAGGAACTGCAGCACCTTTCACCTAGCAGACCAGGAAAGAGGAATCAGTCTGTATCTTGAAAAACAGTACATCTGTTTCAGTGGCCTGAGAGTAGAAATCGTGTTGGTTTCACTGGGTGCATCCTATTGGTCCGCTAGTTTTGGCTAATCTTTAGCATCCTACACAATCTAATTACGAAGAAAATTAATTTGGGAAAGAGGTAGCATGGAGAGTGTTGATGAAAATGTCACTCATTCTTCTGTAGATATTCCACTGTTCAAAAATAAAAACTTAAAAGTACTCCCCAGGTCATATGTACCACTCATCATTTATGAGGAAGGTGATGAAAATTTTAGGAACAGCCTTAGAGCATTTTGGTGTGGTAGGAAAGTCTGTTTCCTGTTTTTCAAAGGGACTGGGATTTCATTGTCAGACAAGAAATGTGCTGTGGAAAAAAGAACTGACCTACACTTTCAAGAAACTCATTCAGGAAAACGGATTCAAAAGAACTGATCTCCTGAACTGCAATCTAACTTCTCAAGTACAAAGCTATCTGTTTTCCCTCTGCCATTCTTTGTGGAGAAGTCAAATACCATTATGGTAAATATGCTGTTGTAACATCTCCGTTCTCTTTAAATGTTCAGAGTCAAACATACCACTGTGTACATCATCAAAAGCTGATTTACACAGCTGAGCTTCTATCTCCTAAGGAGAAAAGCAGTAGGAAGAATGTTCTAATTAGCATTCAAAAGTTGATCAAAATAGCAAATATGTTACTGGAACAGCTGATTTAAATAACTTGTAATTGAAGACACCGATTTCCAGAGCTTGAGGGGGTTGTAATAAAAGTGAGAACAAATGAAAAGAAGGAAACAAACCAAGCCTTACCCAGGCAACTAAATATTCAGGTTCAGAATATCAGTAAATTGTTCCCTCTTCTAAACTGTCATTTATTATTATCTTCCTGGAAAAGTCACTTTTCAGAAGGGATTTTTTACAGCAGTCATCTGCATAGAATGAAGGTGATAAAGTAAGAGCTTACATTTTGCTCTTACACTGGTCTGATATGCAAGGTATCCTTCTTTCCTCTTATCTCTCCTTTCTGTTTGAGGCTGTGACCATTTGCTGACTATTTAGCAGTCCTTAATCATAGGTCCTGAGGCCATGCTTTTCCAAGCAAGACTCATTGCACGGAGAGTGAGAAAGTCTTGAAGTGGATAAAACTGTATGATAGTCTTTTGCTTTTACTGTTAAATTCCTTCAACAGACTCTGAGTGTGGTGAAAGTCTCCTCACTTCCCTGAGCAAGCAAGTTATATGAAGACTCACCTGGGCAGGTTGGGAACATAATTTTGAAGTTCTATCTATTTCAACTGTTAAAGTGGATTTTCTGAACACACATGGTAACAGGAAATTGCAATTTTTCATTATTCCATGTGGGAACAGGACAAGAACTGACCTGAACCTTCACTCCAGGCTTGAAGATGGTGTTGGATGAGCATCACAAAAGGATTATTGAGCATATTTAATTAATTTGCTTTACTACATGAACCTCTTCTTAATGATGTCTTTCAACTGAACATACAGGGCAGGATGCTTTGCTAGCATGAATCCACAAAGAGAAGCAATCTGAGACTTATTCACAAAGAAGAGAAGGACAATAATCTCACATCACTGAGCAGAAAATAGGAAATATGGGAGATTGTTTGTGAGCAAAGGGCAGGGTCCAGTTTTCCCTTGTAGTACACCTGGTACAGAGGAAATTAAGTAAGCCAGACAACGATCTAACATTTGTGCTAGGGCAGTTCCACCTAAGTAAAGGCTGTAGTAGCAAATTTATTTTAGGATTGACAGCTTAAACAGTATTTACAGGACCCAAACCCAGTATTTTAAACAGATTTAACACACTGCCTTTCTGCTAACTCTCCCAGACACAATCAAACTCCAGCTCTTTTCTCCAACTATGCTATTAAAAAGAGTTAAACTGAGAAAATCAACAATGTATATTTGTAATGTAAATCATATCATTATACAGAAGTGCATAATACAAAAGGAGACTTAATCAAGCAATTTATTTGCTGTGACTTATTAATTTATATATAAATTAAATTAAGATTTCATAAGAGAATAATTAGTCTCTCTTTGCTTTCTTTTTTCTTTTCATTTCAGAATATCTCTATTGCTTAAGAAGGATGCATGAGTATTTGTAAAACCATCTTAAAATGAGTAGCCATAAACCAGAAATTTAAGGAAAGTTTCAGAAAGAAACTTCTTATGAAATATCTTGTTGAGTTTGTAGGCCAAGTAGTTTCAGAAATATGTGCTCTGAATAGGCATCAGATGTTGCTGATGAGATTATTAATTTCTTTTGCTAGTGACCATTCACTGTGGTCACGTCTCCATCGTTGACCGTACCATACACATTTTGCTGTTACCTCTTTTGTATTCCACCATTGCCACTGAAGACTTTACAAAGGAAAACTGTGGAACTGGAACCATGCCCAGGCACTGCTTGGGAACCTGACCATTGCCTGGCCCAGAGCTGTGTGAGGACCTCTGCTGGCAATCTAAGCCAATACACAATGGAGTCCCATGTCTGGGGGTGTTGCCTAGCACATAATCTACGAAGAAGGCTACAACTAAGAGATCCTGTGGAAAAGGCTGTAACATGTTTTGCCTTCCTTGTGGCCTGAAAAATCCACACAACATTTTCAAATATGCAAAAGGACAGAGGTGTGATAGATTGAAAGATACATCAACAAGTGAACAGTGTGAAGGGTTATACACCAGAGAAGTCAGTATGTGTGACCTGAGATGTTAGGCAACAGCCACATTTTTAAAATCCTAATCAGCCTGAGATCCTTGTGGTGACCTAAGCAGAACCAATACTCTGTTGCTGCTAAACTCTGTACATTCAAAGAAATCAATACATGCTTCACCTGGAAGAGTTTATAACCTAAACAGACAGAGCTGAATAAAAGGGAGTAGAAAGAAATTACTTTCTCTGTTTTACAGATGGAGAACTTAAGTCACAAAGAAGTTCAGATTTAGACTCAGTCTAAACAGAAATCAGAAACCTAACCACAAAATCCTACATTCTACTCCAGGAACTTAATCAGACGATCACATTTTTCTTGAAAAAGAGGAGGAAGATCTTGCTCCTTTCATCAAATAAATTCAGTGCTATAAAATGAATTACAGCTGTAACAGTAATAAAGACACAAATCTTTTAACAGGACATGTACAAGCCCCCTCCCTTCTGATGAAAATCATAGAAACCCTGATGTGTTGACCATTATGTTAGCATTTATTGAAATCTGTCTTCCTGATCAAGTCTACCAACAGCATTCAAGAGCATTTCACAAGTAGGACTCAGATTAGGCTGAAGCTTTGGTAATATGAAAAGCAGTATTTCTCAGGAACCTGCATGCATCCTCAATGAAATGGCCAGCGTATTAACACAAGTAGCTACAGCCCATAGTGTTTTCCACATAAAGCAAACTCTGTTATTTGTATTATAGGAAAGCTCATAGCACTTCTTAAGCCTGTCTCCCAAGGATAAGCTCATAAAGGGCAGAGTATATTTTATCTGTCTCGTTTTAATCTATGTATTTTCTTAGGTCTTGCTACTGTAATGTAACAAAGCATGTAAATAAATATAACCAGTATTAGGTGTGGATTTTCAATGCCACTTAGAAGGAAAGTGAAGGACTGTATCAGATTTGCTTTCTCTGTTCAGCTTGAGGTCAGTGACTGTGACAATGTTCAAATTCCACTGCACTGTTTTCTCTAGAGGTTTCTAATTAGACCTTTGAAAGAAGCAATGCCTTTTTATTACTAGTGGTACAGAAATAGATTCAGAAGCAGAAAAATATGCAGTAGAATATCATTATATCTTCATATAAATTAACATAAAAAAGGTTTTGATTCATATCTGTGCAGGCTTTTGTCAATCAACAATATTCATGTATTTGTGAGGAAAGCATAGGGCAGAATATTTCAGGGAGCAGTGAAAGCATTGCTGCCTATTTAAGGAGTGTGGTTTCTGAAAAGCAATCTTTTCCTCTCTGCTTGATTATGGATAACCATTTTTATAAGATTTTGCATTTGTTATTTTGAGGTAAATATTAAGAAAGGGAACATGACAAATTTATTAATTTTTAAATGAAACTGAGTGTTGGAGAACATTTATGTCAGGAACAGCTTCAAAAAAGAACAGATGCTAATTTATTTTAATTATGCCTGAGAATTTTCTTTCAATACATTCATCGACACACAGGTGTTAGTTCCATTTGCCTTTTCTCCACAAACCTCTCTCTCAGCCTTTTTCAAAGAACTCCAATAATAATAGAATATCCTTCTCCAGCCAAAGTCCAAAAGCATTTTCTTCTCTTTTTAATATACCTTCCTCTAAGACTGCCTCAGAGAAATGGGGGAACTAATCAAAGCAAATATGGGTGGTCAGTGGATTATAAATATGGGCTGTTTACTGAATCAAAAAGCAGTTAAGACAAAGAAGTATATACACATGCTGTTGCACATCAGCATTCTGCAGCTGAGTGTCAGGCTCGAGGAATACAGATTGAACAAATTTAAGAACATCTCTTCTTTACCTTGTATTTATAGATTGTCTCCTTAGATTACAAGCTGAGTCAGGGACTACTTGGGGATGAAAAACACCGATTTTTAGCAGTGTGAAAAATAGTATGAATGGTAAGACTGAGAAAACTGAGTGGGTGTGTACATATATGACTGTGCATTGCAAATGGAGAATCAAGGAATCTACCTGATGGAAAGACTATGAGACCACTAGGTGTCATTCGTGTTCCATGTTTGTCATTGGCCATATTTCAAACAGCCAGTCAATAGGGAGTTTCTGCAAAATTTAAGTTTTTATACCCCTAACATTTTATGTCTGGTAGTTTTATTATGTGCACTACTGTCCACTAGGGATCATACTGCAATACATATTTTGTTTCAGCCCACAGGTTATTGTTGTTCTGAGTTCTGCGGTCAAAAGTCACCACCTTACTTGGCATTGCTGCTTTCATGAGTAAAAAATGCAGTAATAAACAGTAGTCATGCCTTGCCTGAGGAATTAATGTTATGATTGTGCATGAAATATTAAGTGCCCGTGGGTTTAACATTTGATTTTAAAAAATAACAGTAAACATGATTTACTGCAAAATAGTACTTGGGTAATTGTTCAAAAATTATCAGTATTTCAAGATGCTTAATCAGAACTTCTGCATGTTATTTACTAAGTAAATTGTAGCCTTTTTTTTTTTTTTTTTAAAGAGAGAATGTGGCATGTAATACCATAATATTTAAACCTTTATTAAGGTATTTTAAAAACAAGGTTTTGCCTTTTAATTTTAGAATTTTTTCACCTCTTCCATTCAGCCTTATTTTAAATCAGTCTCTAGGTACTTGGTTTTACCACTGCTTTCATTTCCATTGCCTTTACTTGTTTCAACCTAGGGTTCATTAACATCCCCTGTTTAAGCCAGGACAGAATAACAAACTGGATTACCAATGGTTGCAGTGGAATTAGACAAATATCACGGGGCACTAAAATGACACTGCAAGTATAAGAAAACTATCATGAATTTTATTGATAAAGGTGCATACTCTTTAGGGTGGTTTCTCTCCCTATATAACCAAGCACAGCTCACAAAAACACTTAAGAGGCAACTTAGGCCTCTAAAGCTTGTGGTTTGGGTTTTTTTTTTATAAGGTTGGGTGAGGTTTTTGCTTTGTTTGTTTGTTTGGCGTGTTTGTGTGTTTGATTGTTTTCTGACACATCGGTGACTTTTTCCTAAGCAAAATCACATCAGTATTTTACTTGGATGAAACAATCCACTTTCATATGTTCTGTTTATAGGCTGTCATAACATCCTTTGAGGTTTAAATTATCTACTTGACATTCTTAAATAATAGCATAAACATACATCTGATAACATCCAGCAAATTGAAGAACATGCATTTTAGCTCAATAGTTACCTGATCATTATGTAGCCTTGGATGTGTGAATGGTAAGTTACAAGTATTCACACTGCAGTATGTTTTTGTATATACTCTGTGCTCTTCACTGCTCCAGAAAAGGATGTTCTCTTAGCCCTGGAATATCGAGAAGTAGCTTTATCAGGGAGCAGAGAAAGCAAAGAAACTAAACAAAGCTCAAAAACTGCTCCTTCAAAGTTATTACTGTCATTTAGAACTACTGTCTGTTTTTCAAAACTGTAGTGATATAAAGCTAGTTGGAAAACAAAATGTTCTATAATACCACATGGTGAAGGTATTGGGCAGCCTAGATTGCAATTCTATTGGTTTATTTGAAATATTTACCACAGAGAAATAAATTAAGTTTTGTTTGTTATTATTAAAAAAATGAACAATGTCATTAGAGTAAGCAAGAGAGGAATGAGTTCTATGCTGCCACTGACCTTTGTTACCAGGATTAAAGCACTTCGTTAGGACAGTGATGGGAAATTCAAACTGTGATCATTTAACACCATGTATTCTCTGTCATGTTTATGTTATTATTAGTTTATTTTTATTGCAATCTACACAACTCCACAAGAAAACAAAACCATTCATATTCTAAGCAAACTCTGACATGTATTTTAAAGCACTGTTTTTAAGTGTGTTAAAAGAAGGGGTCCAGAATAGACCTTTGGTCCCTCTTTATGAACAGCTATCCAGTCATGAGATTTCTTCATGTGCAGAACAGTTCCCTTTAGATAACCATTCACGGGGTTCCGTTTTGTGAGTGACCCTTTAAATACATGGTGGATTTCAGACATCAAGGATATAATTTTAATCATTTGCTATCCTTTCTTGATGAATGAGACACCATTTCAAATCAAACAACTCAAACGCAGGCCCTATTTAATTTTTCCATGGATATGCAAACTTGACATATGCATCCATGATGGTATCTTATTTGTACCTCTTCTTACTTGGACAATGTTACATTGTCATTTGCTTTTGGGACACCCATATCAAGTAAAAACTTTTGTGGGAGGGATATACATCATAAGTATGGGTGGGATTATGCTTGAAGCAAATGTTTCTATAGCTGCAACCCCATGCTGTTTTATGCCCCATCCCTGGAAGTGTTCAAGGCCAGGCTGGATGAGGCTTTGAGCAACCTGGTCTAGTGGAAGGTGTCCCTGCCCATGGCAGAGGGGTTGGAACTAGATGATCTTTAAGGTCCCTTCCAACCCAAACCATTCTATGATTCTATGTTATAACAGAAGATACACCAACCTTCCTTTTCACCCTACTAAGTTTACAACAGATTTTGTTCTCTTATGGTGATGCAATGTGCTTCTAAGAAAGTGATGCTTAACAAAGGGAGTGCCACATTTTTGTCTGTTTCTCTTGCCATTCAGCTGTAGCATTTCAGGTTGTAGCGTGAGGTGCCCTATGAAGTAATCTCCTTAATTTTTGTACCTATGAGGTGTCTTGAACCTATATACCTCCAAGTTCTCCTAACGTGGCTGAGGAACCTCCAGTGCAGACCTCTACATGAGTGCTAAAACCTGCACAAGCCCAAGCATTATATGCATGTTAATTTATAAAACTCGATTACTATAAGATAATTTCTTACAGAATTAGTCAAAGGAAGCAGGGCTCCAGGTATGTCTGAGCTGATGGAGAAAGTTACTTCAACTACTGAACTGGCTGAATCATTCTGGGGTTTTATGTAATGGGAACAGTAAGCTGCTTGGTTTGTGATGGTATCTTTAAAGGTATGCTGTCATCTCACATTTGCTGTCTTAAAGACACATATATTCAGAAGCCTTTTCCCTTGGGTACTTATCTGTATAAACCACATTCATCTCTGTGATACTTGAAATTTTTTTGGCATTAAATAATTAAAGTTTTGTGCTACATTTATTCTGGCCAAAGAGAGCATGCTGTGGGCAGCTGTTTGGCTGAAATGTTTGCTTTAGACTGTCCAAGATAGTTACCTATAACTTGCAAACAAGTGGAAGGTTATGAACTTTCTATTTTCTGTAATACATTTAATTTTGACTCCAAAAGAAATTAAGTTAAAATTAAATCTTAGTAGGATACGTACCTACTGTGTTAAATAGGTTCACAGACTTGGGTATAAACCCGCATGTATAAGCTATGTAACATTAGCCAAAAATTTATTATTGGCACTTTTAGTGAACCTTTTTTGGTGAACCAGAATGTTATGAATATTTCAGAAAAGATTTCTTGGAAGCAGGTGTAGAAAAGTCAACAGAAGGTTACAGAAGTGTTGATGATGTGCCCTGGATGGAGATAAAAGGCCTTTCAGGAAGAGACTCAAGCTTGTCTAATTATGTCTTTACACCACTCCTAAAGGTGGAAACATTGCTTGAAAACAGACCGCTCTGGATATATATCCTTATATTGACTACATTTAACATCAGATAATGAGGGAACACTACATGTTGTCATCTGTAGGGCAATATATAAATATAGGAGTAAAAGAAAGGAGCCACCTTGTCAATTTCAGATATTTGTGTCCTTTAGTAACATAAAGTAATAGCTTAATAGCATTATAGTAGTATCTATAGAAAACATTTTCATATTTATAGATGCAAATATTGGAATGCTTTCTGACATTTAGAGACATAACTGATAAACGTATGCATGCCTAAATTTTATCTTTTTTTACCTCCCTCTTGCAGCTTTTGTTTGACTTCAAGATCCATCTCTTCAAATTCCTCTGTCAACTACCTGCCTTTGCTATGTCTAGAAATTAATTGCTGTAGTCTGGTCTCCATTTTTCATTCAGAGTGAGATGGTAGCTGAGAAAGGCCAACTACTGGCAATCCCTGCCAGAGTGTTTCTGCCTCCAGTTCCTCTTCCTATATGGCACAGCATTAGGCTGTGGATAGTGGTTCAGCAACTGTCATGTCAGTGCAATCATGTTCAATTCCCTGCATCTGCAGCAAAGTAGAAAGAGCTGTGGGAAAATGCAGAAATAATGAATTAAAAACATTTAGCTGTTGAGCTACTTGCAGTGAATTTTCAACTGCTAGCAGGAAGTGTAACACAGTCTCGAAAGAAGTCCTTACCTTTGATCTCTGTTGAAACTAGAGTGACAAATTATGGTGTGCTGAACCACATATTAAGTAAGACAATAAAGCCTAAATTACCAAACTAACTGCTGCTGATCCCTGTCAAGGCTAGTAGTGTGGTCATTGGTGTAATAGACTTATACAGCATCTTCCATAATCACAGCTGAACTTGAACAACTAGGTCTTTAGTCCAGGGACAACTTTAGTCCTGTCTTGGGTCTGACATCTCTCTCCTATGAGGACAAGCTGAGAGACCTGGGACTGTTCAGCCTAGAGAAGAGAAGTGTCAGTGAGGTCTTATCAACATACATAAACACTTGAAAGGAAGATGCAAGAATCATAGAATCATAGAATCATAGAATGGTTTGGGTTGGAAGGGACCTTAAAGATCATCTAGTTCCAACCCCCCTGCCATGGGCAGGGACACCTTGCACTAGACCAGGTTGCTCAAAGCCACATCCAGCCTGGCCTTGAAGACATCCAGGGATGGGGCATCCACAACATTTCTGGGCAACCTGTTCCAGTAAATGAAGCTGTTTTCCTGGTATCCAGCTGTGCTGGTTTTGGTTGGGAACAAGTTGATTTTCTTCACAGTGGCTAGTATGAGGTGATGTTTTGCATTTGCGTGGAGAAGAGTATTGATAGTGCTGGTGTTTTTAGTTGTTGCTAAGGAGTGTTTGTACTGAGCCAATGACTTTTTTTTGGTTTCTGCTGCTAGGCCTGTGTTCTCAGCTTCTTCACTACAAGACACAGAAGGGGACAAGGTCAGGACAGCTGGCTGAGGCTGGCAAAGGGAGTATTTCACTTCATGAAATGTCATGCTCAGTGTAATGGTTGGGGGTTGGGACAGGGATGGATTCTCACTCTCTCTCTCTGGCACTGGCTCTCAGCCAGAGCATGGTGAGTGGTCCTACAATTTGTTTTCTTTCCATCATTTTCATTTACATATTATTAGTATTGTTAGTATTATTGGTATCATTGTTTTATTTCCTTTCCTTTCAGTTATTAAACTGATCTTATTTCAACCCATGAGTTTCTCTTGATTCTCCTCCTCCACTGGAAGAGGTGGGAGGGAAGGTTGTATTATACTTAGTTGCTGGCTGAGATTAAACCATGACACCAGTGATAGGACAAGAAGCCATGGGCACAAACTGGAAAACAAGAGGGTCCATCTGAACATCAGGAAACACTTTTCCACTGTGACAATAACTGGGCATTGGCACAGGTTGCCCAGAGACATTGTGGACTCTTCTTCCTTGAAGGTATTCAGAAGCCATCTGGACATGGTCTTGAGCAGCTGGCTCTAGGTGGCCCTGCTTGAGCAGTGGCGATGAACCAGATGACCTCCAAAAGTCTCTTCCAACCTTAACCATTCTGTGATTCTGTAGTTTATCTATCGAATTAAAGCTCATCAATATTTTTTCTTGTGGTGGAAAAGAAACAAAGGGAAGTTCAAGATGACACCTTAAAAAAAATACCACCTCACTGATTATGATACAATTTTAGGGGTATTCATATTGACATGCAGGAGTGAGCAATTCAGTTTTGATGAATGACCAGTCTGGCTAAGCGGCCAACTTTCTTACTTGAAAGCTCTGCCTTGCTTTATACAAAATATAAGTGTTGGCTAGTTTCAAAGTGATCAGCCATGTCCTGTCTCTAATCTGCTCCTGTACTTTCTAAAAAACAGTCTCTGTAGGTAGTGAAAATATTGCTGTTGGGGCCAGCAGATGCACTAAAAGCGATGTGGTGGTAGAATCAACTTTATTTCCTTTATAAAGAGTGGGTTTTATCTTTGTGACAGGCATAAGGTCGAGGCATGGCCAGAATGCCTGCTGAGGTCTGCCTAGTCTACGGATAGATGGACTATGATGATGTAGTGAAAATAGTTGATTACTGCTCATGATTGATTACTGCCTCTATAATTATCCACCTCTGCAAATGGTAACATAAACATCCAGACAATATCATATTGTGTGCCGACTGGATGTGGTTCGGTTCTCAGTCTCATCCTGGGCATCTGGCCAGTGTTCTGGGTGGGATTGATAATCAGAGCTTAACAGTCTGCAAGTTCATTTGTGCCAAAAAGACCTATGTAAGGTGTTTGTTATTGGCTATAAATGCAGCAGACCCTCAGGGTGACTTCTGAAGCCTCATCCATGGGTGGACGCACTGTGTAGGACTTTCCCAATAACCGTACTTCTCCAGGGGAAGGCTGCTGAAGGGCTTCCCAGCTGATCTGTGAACCCAGATGATGGCTTTGAGGTGGTAGTTGGTGATGTATCCTATTCTTACTCACTGCCCTGCTTTACAGTAATGAACTGGTGCGTTGCTATCCTGCTTATCTTTTCTTTTTAAGTGGTGCATCATTATTCTGCTTTGCTTTTCTTTCTGGTTGTTACTATGATATATATATAGCAAAGCATATTAATCTTTATATATTAAGCTGGAGTCTGTGTTTTAGTTGGAATCCTGCCATTCAGCAAGACAGAAGAGCAACCCACTGCCTTCTCTATGCATTACATTATATACAAATAAGTACTTGCCAATCAGAAACTACTAGAGGCGTTATGACCTACCTGTCATAGTAAAGAAAATGCATATCCAGAACGTATAGTCAGCTGAAACTTAGAAGGCATGCTAAGTATGTTTGTAATTAATGGATGGAGATGGAGTGAGTTGGAAACACTGCTTTCTTTCACCTGACTGATGTAAACTCCTAGACTGGTTCATTCCTAGACACATTAGTTACTTAAGATAAATTGTAGCATAACTCACACCAGTGGGTCTGCAGTGGTCGGCAGTTCTAAGAAAGCAAAGTCCATTAGGAAGAGAGATTCTCCAGCATAACTGACAAGTTTCTCCTGTAGCAGCTCTGTGCACTAGACCTTATGTTTACTGCCTGTTCTAACCACATAAATCAATCATATTTGTTTGATTCAGGGACAATTAGAAGAAAAATTGGGTTTTCCTGTATATTTATATTTTATACAGCTTTTTCATCTCCTTGGAAATATTCTTTGCTATTATATTAGAACTGAAGGCAAATAATGAAAAATTTAGAAGTTCACCAACAAGTCACTGCTTCACAAAATTCTGGATCACTTTAGTCTATGATGGTAACATCTCTTCATTGCTCATTTTAGATCAGTAGAAGATATTTTGGAATCTTAGCCAATTAACAGCTCTACACAATTGCGTATACTTAATTCAATAGCTACTGCATTTAGCTGAATGCTCATGAAAAATTTACATTTTAATCTTTTATTTCCCTCTTTAAAAAAACACTAGTATAGAGATGGTACATAATTTTGAGCATTTTTATGATGTATATTCTGCAGTAATGTATTATCAAAACTTGTAACAAACAAAAATATTCATGAGATAGAGTTTTACAGCCTTTATAATATATTTGAGGCTCACTTTTCTTGTCATCCAGAACATAAATAATCTCTTTTACAAAATTTCAGTCGTATTTTGAAAAACCTGAAAAATAAAAGCTACTGAAGTGTGATTTTATGTTAACATATTCTCTTGTACAGCATATCTCTAGGCCACATTTAGCATGAATGAAAACATGGCAAGAAAATAGAGAATTACAACATATTTTACATGCCAAAAGGCTTTGTGGTAAAATGGGAAACACAGTGACCTTCTGATTTTAACTGTGCCATACAGATCCTAAACTAATACAATCACACAGGCCCTAAAAGTGTGCAACTGTAGGCACTGAATAGTTTCAGCATTTAACATTGCTAAGTTACTGGTTGCTTAATTCTCTTCAACTACAGAACCACACAATGCTTGAGGTTGGAAGGGACCTCTGGAGATCACGTAGTCCAATGCTCCTGCTCAAAACAGGGTCAGCCAGAGCAGGTTGCTCAGGGCCGTGTCCCATCAGGTTTTTAATATCTCCGAGAATGGAGATTCCAAAACTTCTCTGGACAACCTGTTCCTGTGATCAACCGTTCTCACATTTAAAAAAGTGTTTTCTTATGTTCGGAAGGCATCTCCTGTCTTTCTGTTTATGCCCACTGCCCACCTCTCCCGCTATCAGGTATTTATATTGATCAAATCCCTCTGATCCTTCTCTTCTCCAAGCTGAACAGTTCCAGAGTTCTTTCAGCCTCTCTTTGTGCATCAAATGCTCAGAAATCTTTACTGTCCTAGTGGTCCTTTGCTAGCCTAGGTTCAGTATTTCCCTGTTTCTTTTACACTGGGGAACTCTGAGACAGTGCAGTACTCCAGGATGTAAAGTACGAGACATGGAATTCATTACTGTCATGTAGTGGTGCATTGTAACTGCAGAAGACCTTTTAAATCAACTTTCCTATAAATAACCTTTTATTGCTGTCTGGAAAAAATGTAGGAAATGGAGTGCCAAAGAACTCCTAAACTCTTGCTGGTCCAAAGTATCCTGAAGTTCTTTTAAAATTTGTTTTGGTTTTTTGTTGGTTTTTGTTTTTTTTTTTTAATTTCCGAGGAAACAAATGTATGACACAATAGGGACTATTTAGCATGGGATTTCCCAGCAAATGATGAGCCACATATATGGCATAAAAATAAAGCAAGGAGATTCCTACTGGCAACCAGTTTCTTAGCCCAGTGCCAGCTAGGAATAATTTATCATCACCCATGAAACACTGAGGCTATGACTACATGACTGACAGCACCAATGAATAGTCATGGATGTGCAGAAAAAAATAATTGGTGGGCTTGGCACCACATTTTCAGGGTTTTTCTACTTTGAATTAGTTCTAGGATGGCCCTCATTAACTGAATGATGATTTGCTTCGGGAGAGCATTAAGCTTGTTACTGAAGTACATTTCAGGTTTAGTGTCATACTAAAAGAATCCATTTCTTGTGTCCCGAGACAGTTTGCAATGTGAATGAAAGCAAAGTAAGTGGAGATGACTGGCATACTCACTACAAAGGTGTAATCTGATCCAACCTAAAACACTTAATATGAACACACCCCAAAGCCCAGTACTAATTCTTTTGTAAAGGCCCAAGGAAAAGGAGTCTAGGTCACTTAATGACCTCATCTCTTTGAAATTTAACTTGTAAGACAGTCTGAGAGGAAATTAATTTCTGATGCATCATCCAATCCTTTTTGTGACCAATAATAATGGTAAGATAGCTTAGTGTAAAATGCATAACTTTATTTTGCTGGTATTCATTCTTTCTGGCATAGTGTTGAATTATTGGACTTTCAGACAGGAAGTTTTTTTGAAATGAACGAACAACCACATCAACTGCCATTAGCAGTTGACTGACAAGGAATTCGCATAAAGAAAGTGCATATTCAGTGACTT
Source organism: Eurypyga helias (assembly GCF_000690775.1). Classification (NCBI taxonomy): domain Eukaryota; kingdom Metazoa; phylum Chordata; class Aves; order Eurypygiformes; family Eurypygidae; genus Eurypyga; species Eurypyga helias. Next base: position 19,650 of record NW_010268725.1, read on the forward strand.
TTCCAAGCCAGTAATGTAGCTTCTATTTTCCAAGTTGTTTTGGTTTTTTTTTAAATCTGCATCCTTATTGAAAAGCCACTCAAGTAATGGGTGACTCTCTCCTAACTTCAGTACAGTTTGCTTCAAACCTAACTTTCCAGACTTGTTCTGCAGATGCATTATAAAGGAGCAGAAATATAGCAAATATCAAGAATTTATAGATGCAAGGAGTAAGTGAGGTTACAGAACTCCATACGAATCAGCATAATAAAGTAGACTGTTCATTTGTTTTTAAACTTGTGAATAGTTTGGTATGCTAGGACACACAGCTGCAAACTGAGAGCAGTAATAAAACCAGGCCTGTATATAGCAGAACTGATATTTATTTACCACCTTGCTCTTGACACCATGAGACTCATTTCTAAAAAAAATAGCATTAGCTTTATTAGTTAGCTTTTAGTTAGAAGATTTTCAGTAAGCGGCACTTCTTTAGTCAATGTGCAGCAACAGTATCGTAATAAGAGAACTGGTCTTTTTCAGTGATAAAGTGACATATATATCTGCCATCTATATTTCCATTTAATCAGGGAACTCTCTGGATTATGAGTCAGGATACAAATATTTTTAAAAATGCAAATATTCAGGTATTTGTTATTTTAAGCCTCACATAAATTCTTAGTCAATTTCTGTCACTGTAGATTATTTGAAATTTGGTAACATTTAATACTTAACTTTCATAGTTATTTTATAGTATCTATATTTAGCATTCTATTTAACAATTTCCTCACAGAGCTCAATCTGGAAAGTATGAGCTCACATACTCATGAGCCAGAGGTGAAAGTGAGCAGAAATGGGAAAGGCAGGTCATTGTTCAGGTCGAATTACTTAAAGTCATATAATTATATAGCATTTCAGTATCTCATAAAAAATATACAACACAAAGAACAAAACAGAGAGAAAATCAAAAAGGTAGCAAAGGCCATGTCTGTGATCAGCCAACATGACCTCTATGTGAATGTGAGGTTACCTGTATGTGAATATGAGGTTTGGAATGGGATGCTGTGAATGTAAACAATACTGCAGATAAAATCTCTTCTACCTATAGAAACTGCTGAAATAGTTCCTATCTTCCAAGGAACCTAAGTTTGTTCAGGAGGATGATTTTATAGATGTATGTTCATTAACTCACTTACTATAAGGAGTCACACTGCATTTTATTAAAACATCAATACATGCACTACAAACACCAAAGTCTGAAATTCTTTTTCTTCTCACTTAATGAAGCCAATTGAGCTCTTATGTTTATCTACTATCTGAAAGGGATTTCTCAAAATTTCTCCTTCTGCAAGGTATCATGATTCCTGGCATCAATATCAGATATTAATTTTTACTTTATCACAGAATATTTTCTTCTTTTCTTTCTTCTAAATAATTTCTTATTGTTTCTCCAGTAGAATGGGAAGGGCTGTGTATATTATTTACCTGTACTTCAGAAAAGACTTTGACACTGTTTCCCACAGCATTCTCCTGATGAAACTGGCTGCTCATGGCTTGGATGAGCGCACGCTTCACTGGGAAAAAAGCTGTCTGGATGGCCAGGCCCAAAGAGTTGTGGTGAATGGGGTTAAATCCATTTGGTGGCTGGTCAAAAGTGATGTTCCTCATGGAATCAAATAGCTGAATCTATAGCTTCCTGACCTTGTTGGAAACAACAGATTACATTTTTTTTTTTTTTTTTTTGCATTCCTTCAAGCCTTTTACGTCCTATCCCACCTCTCTGACACTTCTTGTACAGAATGTTGCTGATTTCACCAGCCTGTTGCATAATGATACTGTGAGAACTAAAGTACTATAAAAATGAAAAATATAATCTTATTACCTTCTATTTTAATTTTCACTAGAATAGTGGTTTAAATCTGAATATACCAGTTTTAAACCCACAACTTTATAAAATATGAGCCAGTTCTTTCACAGCACTAACATTTACCAGGATACCTAGTTTTCAGTTGTGCTTACCTATGAAGGCAGTTATTTTATATGTTTACTCTTTTATTACAAGAGCTTAATTGGAAGTTTGCTCATCAGGCTATGGAGAGTTTAATTAAACTCAATGAAGAAAACACAGAGAAAAAAATAAGCAAGCTCTTAAACGTTCTATTTTTGTTCTGATTTTACAAAGATGTTTTTCTCCCTGATTGTCCTATCTCATATTAATAAACAAAACAATAAAAACCCACCTCTGGATTCTGCTAATTTAAATATTGGCAGCTTTCAGGCTTATTTTGTATTCTCAGCCTGGCTTGAGTTTTTTAGCATCTCCAAGAGATTTTGGAGGGGATTTTTCATTGGAGTTCATATCTCAGGCACACAAAAAATATAATTTATTTGCTGCTGTTATTTTGTGATGGGGATGGGGCTGCTTGCTTACTGCAGCATTTGCAACTCCTTCACAAAAGTTAGTGGGAATATGTTTGTGCATCAATATGAAGGCAAGGGAATGTGCCCACCGTTTTAAGAAGAGAGGAGAAGTGACATTCTAAGATATGTTGCACTTATTAACTAGAATACTGTCTTACCAGGGGAATCTGGAAATGAAAGAAATAAGCTAATGGTTCAAGATCTAGGCACTTAACCTGATGGCACTCTGCCCCGTGTAAGCTCTCTCCTCTTGATGACCATTTCTCCACTCAATGGGTTAATCTTCCACTCAGAGAGGGTACGTGCAGGTCTTGAATGCTGAAATTTTGCTTACTCACTACGCTGAGAGAACTGTTTAACCTTTTCTAGTGTTAATAAAGTTTCTGTATGAGTGCTGGTCCACCAATAGCAACAACAGTTCAGCCACCCACTTCCTCCATCTTTTAACTTTCGGTGCAGTTCACCACATCCGTGGCAACTGTAGACATCTACCTCCCTTGCAAAAAGGGAGGACCAGGGTTAGGCATACAAAGTGTCTTTTCAATCTATGGATTGAATCATAGAAATATAGAATCATAGAATGGTGTGGGTTGGAAGGGACCTTAAAGACCCCCCTGCCATGGGCAGGGACACCTTCCACTAGACCAGGTTGCTCAAAGCCTCATCCAGCCTGGCCTTGAAGACAGCCAGTGATGGGGCATCCACAGCTTCTCTGGGCAACCTGTTCCAGTGCCTCACCACCCTCTCCATGAAGAACTTCTTCCTGATATCTAATCTAAACCTCCCTGATTTCAATTTAAACTCCTTAGTCAGGAGAGGGTTTTCTTTTCCAAGTACAGGATTTCTCCTATTGCTATTCTGAAATACAGATATTTTTCTGTCAGTTGAATACTTAAATCTAGTCTTAAATGCAAAGTGACTGTAAAATACCCATATGTCCTGGTTTCAGCTGGGATAGAGTTAATTTTCTTCCTAGTAGCCAGTATAGTGCAATGATTTGGATTTAGTGTGAGAATAATGTGTATGTGTTTTAGTTGCTGCTAAGTAGCATTTATACTAAGTCAAGGACTTTTCAGCTTCTTGTGCTCTACCAACTAAGAAGGCTGGAGGTGTACAAGAAGCTGGGAGGGGCCACAGTCAGGACAGCTGACCCAAACTGGCCAAAGGGATATTCTGTATAATGTGACTTGATGCTCAGTATACAAACTAGAGGAAAGCTGTCCTGGAGGCTGCTGCTGAGGGACTAGCTGGGTATTGGTCAACAGGTGGTAAGCAACTGCATTGTGCATCATTTGTTTTGTATATTATTATTATTCATTTTTTTTTAATTTGAATTATATTCTCTCCTGATTCTCTCCCCCATCCCACAGACGGGGGAGCGAGCAATGGGCTGGGTGGTGCTTAGTTGCTGACTGGGGTTAAAACATGACACCATGCTAAGAAGAAATACTGTAAAATTATTTCTGATCTCAGTTTAGACCAGTAATAGAATTGGAATTACCCTGTCATGAGACTAGAACTTGAGTCATCATTTACAAAAAAAGAGGACAATCTCCTAATTTTTCTGCTAGACTACAGATAATTCTCAGAAAACTACAGCCTGCAGACCATATGCTCCCTCCCCCCCTTGCCTTGCAGCAGTATGTAAAAACCTGAAGAGAAGTTAAGGATTAATTTAAAAGCTTTAGCTGCAGGGAGAATGGCACGCACCATAGGACAGATAAAAACAACAAATAACTCTGTCACACTGATTCTTTAAGCCTGGCTGTCTAGAAGGTGAAGAATAAGCCCTCCTGAGAAGTGAAGGAATCAAAACGAGAAAAAACCGACAAACTGGAATGGAAATGGCTTCAGAACACAGGGATCCACCAGCAGAGAACAAAAAAACCAAGGAGATGATTGTCCAGAAAACAATATATTTACATTATTTTCAGCATTCATTCTCTTAACATTCAACTATGTTGAAGCAGTAGAAAATACAGTGAACAGTAGAGGTTCTAGAGGTGAAATTTTACTTTATTCATACTGGTGTAAATTGATTTCAGTGAAAAAACATTTTATGATGATGCAATAAGAGAACTGTCAGTCATATTTTTCAAAAATATGTATCTCATATCTAACATTTTCCAAGAGGTAATTTTTTATACATGCAGAAAGTACGAAAATGCTGCTGTCACATTCAGTATGAGATGTAGCAAAGAATTCCAAAGTATGAGAAGTGTTGGAAAAAAATTACAAACTAAAAAGGTGCCAGAATTTGCAATAACCTTCCAGTGAGGATCATGAGAGAGAAAAACAATGAATGTTTAAAAAAGACAAAAAGGTTTTCAATGTTCACCTTACCCTGGAACTGGATCGGAGTATCCTTTAGTTTTGGAATGGGAAGAAGGGGGTGAAAAAGTGAAAGGTCCCTGGAGAAGTCATGGGAATGTGTGAGAGAGGAACTGGGGTCCAAGGGTGCTTACTCTGGAAGCACACTTTACTCTGCTTACAAAAAGGTACCGCAGATATCTATACCATACTGGGAACTGGAGACCATGTTTTCCAAAAAGGCCAAAAAAAGCTTTAAAGGAGTTTGCTTCACTTATTTTCAGTGTATCTCCTGTAGAATTCAAGACCACTAAGAAATGGAAGTGCAGCTTCTCAAGTCAACATAGATCTTTGTTGCAAGGAATAATAAGATAAATTTTAAAAGCTCAGTGTTTCTTGAAATTCCACGATTTGATCATTCAAAACAGCTATGAAACACATGTATAGGAGAAAAAGAACTTAGTCAGCCTGGACTGCAAACATCTCTGTTTTGTAAGCAGGGGTAAGAAACATGAAGAAGTTGCAGTCTTTGCTACAGTGTCTAAACAGAGAAATGCTCACTTTAGTCCTGATTTGTGTTCAGAGGAGGGAGAATTACACTCCTGTGCCGAGACTCTAAGAGAAATATTTTTTCAATGGCACCCAAAAAAAAATTTAAAGTGGCTTTCTTGTGTTGGTATCAGTGGCTCAACAGGATCATAAATTAATATGAGTCTTGAAGTGAATCTCCCTAAACATTTTTCTCATGGTGTGCCCTGCGTAGAAGACACAAGAGATTTTACACTCAAAAAGGCAGCTTTTATTAAAATGTAAATTAGAATAATTCACTTTTCACCAAAAAAAAAAAAAGGGAGCAGGTAAAATAGAATATAAATGAGACAGATTTACACGAAATAAAAGTGTCTTTGACTACTGTGTCCCTGCAAGGAAGGTCCAAATTTCAGTACTTTCAGTGACTTTCAGCAATCTCTGGTACCCTCCACAGGAAATATTTCTTTGTGTCACCCCAGAGTCCTGGCTCTGTCTGTTTGCTCCCTGCATCTCACTGGACTTTCCTAAGGTCTCAGCTTTGCTGACCTCTTTCTTGCATTTTTCTTCTGTGTTGCACCTTGCAGTCTCAAAGCGTTTGTGCCCTTGGGTAGAGCAATTATAGTGCAGCAGCAGTATGTCTGGGAATAAAAGGTGTCTGTTCTCTGCCTGGATACTGGTGAGTAACTCCTTTAAAGAAATATACACAAAAACTGAGAGCAAACTAAGAAAAAAAATCATTCTGGCATAGTGATATTCTAGATTCTTTTCTTTGGATGTAAAATGCCGAGTAGCCACTGTCTTGGTATTTCATCAGAACTGTAAATTATTGCCAACTGTTTTGTTGTAGTGGTTCATAAGAGCGTCAGTCACCCATCAGGACCCGTTGCCCTCTGTTGTGCAAAGAATGAGGTCAGAGCTCATCCCTGTCTCAAAGAATTTTTAAGCTATGCTTAAGAGAAGTGATATCACTGGAGGCAGATGGACAGGTGAATAAAACTCAACAAAGTAACAAAACCAACCAGTAGATTAGATATTTATTTCAGCATATGAAATGCTGTCAAGTGTAGAAAATTCTCTTCTCATGAAAGATTTTTCTTTCTTATTCTTCTATTTTTTACCCTCCAAATGAAGAGATTTATTTACAGTCCTGCAATTTGGATCAATCAAATTAACTTAGGATAATGTAGTTCTTACACAGCTGAGAAAGCTGTATATAAAGCTATTAAACAGTTGCAAAAATAGTCACATAATTGCCTTACTTAAAGTCATCATGTACGTGGTATAATGATGCATTTATGTGCACAAAAATATTAGGTGATCAGCAAAGGGGAACACAAGTTTCCAAAGCTAGAAAAAGAGAGAAAGAGCAGGCAGCTTTTAAACCTTGCTAACTGTTTCTGCTTTCATTTCTGCTTATGGACTTCTTGTTTGGAGCGCAGGGTGAGGAGAAGAAATGTGCAGGATATTCAGGATTCATGCAGTCAGCATGGTGCAGTCAGGAAACAAAAAAAACTAAATCAGAAGTAATTGCCATAAGGCAGTTGAGATCTGATTTAACTAATACCTAGCAAGCATCAGTGACCAGAAGTACTAGCAAGCAGGGTA
>NW_010268726.1:0-17883 GCF_000690775.1 Eurypyga helias
AACGATTCTATGACTCTATGATTCTTCTATTCTTCATCCCCTCACTATGTGTCCAGGCACTGAGTGCTGGCTTAGGTGGGAGCTCTTGGCTTAGGCTCTCAGAAACAGACATTCCCTCTTGAGGCTCTGGGTGACTTCTACCTTTCTTGCCACTTGTTCTGCTTTTTATTTTCATAACCCTTGTGTTGTGGTTGTGTTAACTCTTTTGCCTCTCTCTTCCTGGCAGAGCAGGCTTGTGTGAGTCCTTTCACTTGATGAACGGTATCAAGATCAGTTTTGAGTACAGTTTCTCCGCAAAGTAAATATTTGTGGGAAGTGATTAAACTGATGGAGAACTGGCAAAGGGGATGAAAAGCTGAGTAAGAAGCAAGAGCTCAGCAGGTTTGGTTTATGTACCTGGTCCCCAACGAAAAATGGCATCAAGTCTATAAAGCTTAATAAAGCCAGAAACTGCAAAGCTTCAATTTCGGCAGAACTGCTGGCATTTGTTGACTGAAGGGTGCACTTCACATGTTAGCCGTGGGTGGTTGATTTTTTTATTATTTTCTCAAGTGAGTGCAGGACATATAAACCATATATTTTAAGCAATTTTAATATATAAACCACTGGAATTAAATACAGCTTAAACCTATCTGAGCACAGTCTCACACACACTGATTTGACTAAGACTATTGGCATTATAATAGAATGGAGAGGCAGATTTACAAAGGCAGTTTGCCTCCACTGTCTAGGAGAATGAAAGCTGAGAAGGGATTTTAATAAATTTCATTAATATCAACAACAGTCATGACTTTTTTTTTTAAAAACTCTTTGGTGATTAGACCTTTCCCTGGAATTCCACGTTTTTCCTGTGGCCTTAAGGAGAAATGACTGTATTGTGAATAAGCTTTTGTTCCTTGCAGCAGAAAGAATAAAACTGATCTCCGAGTTAAAGAAAAATAAAATATTTAAACCTACACTGCCAGGAGAGTGCTGTATAGCGGGACTGGAAGTAAAATAATGTGCAATCTGGGTCCTTCATGTTTTTGAAAACTCTGAAGTATTGAGTTGCATGGGAGCATGCAGAAAAGGAAAAGATAACCCACAGACCGTGTCACAGGCTCGCCCTGGCGCTAGACAAGCGCGTGAAGCCTGAGGAGCCCTCTCAGGCAGCGATCCTCAGCAGATCTGCTTCTGGCTGCATGTTTCTCTGTTCCTCAGCCAGGTGCTTTGCCATGGTACAGCTACACAGGGAGCCAGGTATGCCTGGGGCTGGAGAAGTGGAGAGGAGCTAATGGTTTGGGTGGCTAAAACATCGAGCTAGTCCTGCCACTGAAAGCAATGGTCCTCTCTTTCTTGTACCCATGCCGTTTCTGCCTCCTGGTTCCCTCCTCTGCTTAAGCATCTCTGGACCATCACCATATGGTGACCTGCTCTGGGAAGTGATCAGCAGGGCTTTTGGATGGCTGATATTTCAGTTGGGTCAGTTCTACAAACCGATTTACCACACAACCACACAAAAGCTTTCTCTGAAGACGTGCGGGGGGAGAAATGGGTGCTGGCCTACCCCGTGTCACTGAGCTACAGTTTCAGGCTGTGGTTTTCTGATACAGCAGATCTAACTGAAGGCTGCTACTGCCCCGCTCTTATCGCTTGCCTTGCACTTTGCACTGGTGTTCGTCTGGGATCAGATGTTCAGGGAACTAAAGCAGCTGAAGCCAAATAAGAAAAAATTAACTTTCTAAACAGGCTCAGCATGAGGTCAGACTAGTGCTCGTGCTGGGCTGAGACAGCCGGAAGAAACACATGGTCAAGGACGGAGAGAGGAAACGGTGGCAGCAGCCGCTTCTGGGTTTGCTTGATCCCCCCCTTGGTGCTTAATTTGCCTCAGCTCAATGTTTGCCGGATTCCCGTTAAAAAATTTCAGACTTGAGAACAAGACAAACTATAAATTCATGCTGAGTTTAAATGCCCAATGCACATGTTGTTACCAGATAGGAACAGAAATTTTGTTTGCAATTTGCCTAGATTATTTCTCTTTCAAGGCTTTTAGCTTTACTTTGGCACTCTTGTCAGGGTATTGTGCATGACCAGAGACAAATATTGGTATTTCACATGTTTTGAAATTCGCACTCTGTGATATATATGACAGTGCTACCAATGCGACAGCACTACTTCAGAATGAGACCCCCTACCTTAACTATCAGCCCTATAATGGTACAGGCTTCACAGTTCGGTTCTTAACAGTGCCTCAATCCAGGAAATGCATTCAGATCTCAAAGGTGCATTTACGAATAATTAAAAAATATGCTTGATTGGGCTTGCTAGTTCAGAGCAAATATAGAAGCTGGTTTTCACGTAACTAGGCCATAATTCTCCATTTCCTTGCAACTGTGTGGGTGATTACATGGGCTACCATGGCTGTGTCACAGGGATTTGCAGGCAGATGAGTTTTCTGGTTTCTGTGGAGAACCAGGGGACTGTAGGTCACGCTGTGGGTTTTACAGCGGTGTTAAGCCCATGTGTCTAACTGCTGCTGCAGGAGAGGGCAGCCCGGACCCCCGAACTCGGGCTGCTGCTGCTTGGCATGTGCACCTGAACTGCCGCGTGTCCAGCCCTGTGGTGAGCAGTCCGGGGAGCTCAGCCAGGTTACTGTCATAGAATCATAGAATCATAGCGTAGTTTGAGTTGGAAGGGACCTTAAAGCTCATCTAGTTCCACCCCCCCTGCCATGGGCAGGGACACCTTCCACTAGACCAGGTTGCTCAAAGCCTCATCCAGCCTGGCCTTGAACACTTCCAGGGATGGGGCATCCACAGCTTCTCTGGGCAACCTGTTCCAGTGCCTCACCGCCCCCTCTGGGAAGAACTTCTTCCTGATACCTAATCATGTCAAACCGGCACCGATGACAGTGCAATGGGTAGGGTCAGCTGGCCTGGTGTTGAAGGTGAGGAGTTCCAGAGACACAATTTAGTGGGGGACCCCACAGTTGGATTGACTTCTCATGGAGTCAAACCCTGATGTCAGAGATGTCAGCCATGCCAGACCAGGAGTCCCCTTCTCACCCTTTTTATCCATTCTGCCCCTGCCCAACCCCTCTTTAGATGTCAAGTTTTGGGTAGAGATCATAGTAATGCTGGACGGGATTTGAGGGACTACATCCAGACAGCTCTGTGGCTGTTCGGGTGAGGGTGCCTCCTGTGTATTAAGGCAGCAAGCATGAAGATGCTCGCTTGAAGATTTAAAACCAAATGGCAAAACTGGAACTAAATGGCCAGTCAGAGCAAAATCCAGCACCACCTGACAGATGGTGATGGCAAAAGTGGGATGTTGAAAGTGAAGATAAACATGGTAATACTGTGTTTGATGTGACAGAAGAGGAGGAGGCAGTGAAAAGTCAGGGAGATGGGCAACATTATTAAGATCAAGAGCTGTGGAAACTATCTTTCCAACAGCATTCCAGCTAGATAAGAGCCAGACAAGACAATGTTTGTCAAGGAGAGTGCATAGAAGAAGCCTTGAGGTGTAAGATAACAGGGAAGGAGAACTTGGAACAGAACTTGAACTTTCTGGGGGAGAGATGTAAGTGTCCTGGAGGTGCATTGCATGAAGAATCTGCAGAGAACAAAGTTCTGCTGATAAGCAGAACTTACACTACCATATTTATCCTTTATGGGTCCTATATAATCTACCTGCTTTGGGAAGATTCTCCCATCCCCAGTAACGCAGCTGCCATCTAGAACAGTGGCCTTTGACGTGGAGTTGTGGAGGTTTATGTGGGCTCGTTTCATTGCTTCTCACACTAAGGGCCATTGCCAAAACGGGTGTATTACTGTAACGTTTCCATTTAGTGCCCAGCTGAAGTGTTGTACAATCCGCCAGCCCTGTGTCTGCAACAATTTCCTGCATATTAGGTCAAACGAGTTTATTGGCAGGAATTAAAAAGAAGTGTTTGTATCTTGTATCCGTTGCTCTTCACATAGTTACTTTGGTCTTCAAAGCGTTGGGGCTGCTTAAAGCAGGGCTGTGTATTCCTTTGTGTTTTCTCAAGCCGTTCTCTGTCCTGATGTAAGAGGCAAACCAAACACAAGTCATAATTACAAGGTGGTTCATAAAACCCATGATTTTTAATTAAATGCCAGTGAGTATTGCAGAATATTCACAGAATATTCACGGAAGCTGTGAGTGCTTGCCTGAGAAATCAGAGTCCAGCACTTACATGCATCCTCTTTGCGAGGTGAATCTGCCAGCACATGGCCAACACATCACTCAAAGTTAGGGTTGCAAGTAATGGAAATAACTTCTGAAAAGATACTAGCTAAGCATTATTTATAGCACTTCTTGTCAGCAGTGGAACAATTTCCTTTCATATTTTGCAGAAAAGATCCTTCTCTTGATAATCACACATCCTTTTCTGCAGTAGCATATAATTGTATAGCTTAGAAAGCAGGGTGATATAATAGAAAGCTGTTAATTGTTTCCTGATGCTCAGGATGCAATTAACTTATACTTTCCTCTTGCTATTTTTAGTAAGATGTAGGAAGAGTAACTCCTAGGTTAAACTCCTATTCTATTCCTTGGTCCCTGCAAACAGGAGGAGATTGTGAAGAAGCTAAATGTAGCACTATCATGTACAAATCCCCCAAGAGATTGTACAAATACCATTTTGAGAATTATTTGGGGCTAGAGGCCTGAAGATTTGTTGTGGACAATTAAAATATTTTAAAAAATAATAGCATTTGGACAAACTCAGGCCTTTCAAATCTTTTGGGAAATGATAGAAATGGATGAGGTTAAATTAAAAGGTGATCTCAGTGGCGAGAAAAATGAGCAGTATCATACTGCTGCTTGTCTAATTAGACAAAGCGATGAAAGTAGGTTCTTAAGAGCACACTGAACAAAAAATCTAAACCTTAGTTTATTAAAAGCTTATTATCTCAACCTTAATTTATGCAAAATTATGCAATTATCTCAAATAGACAGCAAAAAGGTGTCTTTGTGCAAGACATGTATTGACACACTGGAGCAATTCCCAGGGAGAGCTGGTTCAGAGAGTGGGGTGGGCTGGAGCACATGATATACAAGAAGATGCTGAGGGCTGGGTCTGCTCAGCCTTGAGAAGAAAAGGCACAGGGGCATCTTACTGTTGGCTGGGGCTAATTAAATGAGAAAAAAAAAGATAGAGTGTTCTCCAAGATTCACAGGGGTAGGACAAGAAGCAGTAAGAAAAATTTACAAGGGAATTCCTAATTAGATATTTGGAAAGAATTATTCACTGTGATGGTAAGTAAAAATTAGAATAGGTCCCCAGACAAGCCCAATGATATTAAAATCTTGCCTGGACACGACCCTGAACAACTTGTACTAACTGGACATGCTTCCAGTATAGATTGGACCAGATGACTTCCAGAGGTCCCTTCCAACATGATTTACTCTGTATTTCAGGAAGGCATGGAGTGATGTCTTCTTTAAGCTTTGGTAGCTGGTATTATCAGCATTTTGTTACCAGAGTTGGATTATCTGCACAGTGGCACTGGTGGGAGGACTTGTGAGAATATTTCCCAACCCATTTCAGTGCAAAATCAGCTGGGATAGTTTGTCCAATGGATGCAGTGGTTGACAGTACCTTTCCTTTCACATTGTCCAGCTTTTCAAAGCACATTTGAGGATGTGAAATGTATCAATTCTGAAATGAATGCTCAAGAACTTTTGAAATCTGTCAGTTTCAACTGAGATTTTTATGAAGATATGAAGGTGAGAAACTGGTTCCCTTGGCCACACTGTCCTAAGTCAGGATTTCAGACCACATTGTGTGAGATTCATGAGAAGCCAACATCACATCTCTTCCTGCCACCAAGAGAGCTTTTCAAGGTGTCTGGAAGGTTATCTGTAGGTCCATTTCTTAAGAACCTGGGGACAGGAACCAAAGTGCACATCCTTAGGACATACTGGTTTTATATCAGTCCATGAAGGGTGAGAACAGAGAAAAGACTGGGAGCAGTGTACAGAATAATAGATACTGGAAGGCCTGTAGATCACCTTAGTGCCTGAAATCCTGCTGGCCATGTCGTGCTGGTTTTACAAGAGGAAGAGTAATCTCAGGGCGCACCACCAGCTCTTCCATTCTCACTGCCTGCACGGTGGTACTGCAAACAGAAGAGAGCACTCAGATCCTCTCACGCTGTACACAAAAGGCCTAGTCTGGGAGTTTATTTTTGTGCATAAATTCCTGGTTTTCCATAGTCCTGCAGTTTATGACTTTGCTTGTGAAAAGTGGATTTTCAGTCCCACGTTATGGGAAGAAGGTTTTAGAGCTGTTAGCGCTTTCTTCCCTTGGAGCAGCACGTCTCATCCGATAATCCATTTGGAAGGTAATGGATGAGAGATATTCCCTTGCCTTTACAGATGCAATCAAAGGCGTGATTAAATCAGGCATGTTCCCAACCATTATCCTACCTTTTTGAAAATAATAAAATTTCTTTCAACACGCACAAAGCAATGAGATTTGTTGCTCCCTCTGTATGCTGTTGTGCTCTATCATAATGCTGCAAGGCCTAAATCCTTTAAAGATATTTCATAACAGGAATATGCGATCATTTTAGGTTTCTATAAAGTGGTGTTTTTTCCAAGTGCTGTGCTTTGGGCCCACTGTAATGAATCAAACAGTGATGGTTGAAAGATAATTGCTTGCATTCACTTTGTTTGGCTACAGAGGGGCTAGAGCTGCTCCAAACTAATATAATAAGAACTTTACATGACTTTTTTCTTTTAGTTAAATCTGTAAATCAGCACCAGTTGAAACAGTGTATCCTACATAATTTCACATGAAATATGTTTGTGTTGATTTCTGATGAATATGGAACATCTGAGTTTATATGAGGCCAGTAACAACAGTACTCTTGGGAAATGCATAACTGGGGCAAAGGAGGAAGAAAAAAGGATTGCGCAAACTGTTTAGGAGGAGCACAATAAACAGAGAGAGAAGAATTTATTTAAACATATAGTGGCTAAGGAAAAGTTCCAGTGGAATGGAAATTGTGACATTTTCTTGTAGGCTGAAGACTGTACACAGCACATCTTTTCATGTAAAATATCAGTATTCCACCTCAGAAAAAGATAGAGCTGTGGAAAAAGGCACAGAAAAGTGTTGGCCACTTGATCAATGATTTCCTGTCTCCAGTGAGCACAAGCCTTTTGCATTTTCAGCAGTTCACAGCACAGCCTACTTACAATCTTGTGTAGTTCAGCATTCGGAAAGCTCGTTGTAGTGATGTTCAAATCAAGACCTAATTGGCACTGTTTGTATTGTGCTTTGATAGCCAGATCACGTAAGGGACTAAACCTTGGCATGGTCTTTACCATGCCTCCATGTGTCTGGGTAGCTACAAGAAGTGGCTGTGGGCCATCTGCCCAACCACGGTTGTTGACACCATCTAAGGACCCACCATACCTAGGCTCCTACAGGTCCTGCCTTGCACCAGGACAGGTGGTGCCGAGGCTCGTCAAGTAAATGAGTTGGATTTAGGATTAACACACAGTGCTAGGCCATTTACGCCAACGACAGGTGAGTATCTAGCCTGTGTAAAGAAAGGCACAGTGCAGGTCCTAGCCTCTCACCTCCTCTTGTCCTCTTGCCCATCTAAAGCCTATCCGTAGCTGTCTGTGCAACGTGTCCTGGATTCAAGTTCAGGCCTGACCCAGAGTTTGGAGTATGCTGTAAACATAACCATACTGTTGTAATCTCAGTCTACCAGCCTTCAGCTGAGGCTGATACCCTGTGTAAAGCTGACGCCGTTACCTGGTGAGTAAGGGTGAGGGTGCACGTTCTGAGTTATTAAAGCTGTAAGAAGTCACAGTTTGAATTTATTTTCAGAGCACATAAATACCTGTTCGCTGAGCTTTCTGCATGTGCGGAGAGAGAATTTTGCCTAGACTGAGAAATGGCAAATGTATGGCCCAGCAATGGGTGCAAGCTGTTCAGCAGAGCAGCAGAACTTCTCTGGGATCATTATTTATTTATTATTTTAAAGGAAAATTTCCATTTAATCCTAAGAGCAGAGGAAGAATGCTTCTGTAGTGTTTATCTTTTCAAAGCTCATCTACTTGTGAACATTTAACAAGGCCTAATCAAACAAGACAAGATCCTTGATAGCATCCTGACAGAACGAACTATTCATGAAGAGTGGTTATGCCACAGCTGTGTATCTGTTCGCATCATATATCAGATGCAGAAAAATGCTGAGCTCATAGAAAGAAACCATCCCCAGGCTGGATTTTTGCAAAAGTAAAATAATCTAAATAGAATTAGTCTTTAACAGCATTTTTATTAATATATTTTCCATAATGATAAAGTTCATTAGCCTGCCAGAATTTAAGCAGTGAGTAGCTTCATGCCATTGAGTAATCCCCTTAAATTCATATACCATAATTCTTCATGTTATGTGCTTGTATGACCTAGATAAAGAAAGAGATTTAAAACAGATAGGACGCCTCTCTATCATTAAAGACATTAGTGTCAGAGAGCAATCCTTTCTGTGTTTAAAAAATGGATAGAGTAGTGTTGCAGAATTGTTCAGTAAAATCAGTGTTACCATTTGTCATAGATGCTTTTGAAACTCATTCAGTGTAGTTTGGGGCAATCAATAGCTTTCTGAGATACTTTTCATCTTTTCTCTGTAGGTGGTGATTCATTTCTTCTTTTTCATTTGGCACTCGCAGTGAAATCTTGTTGGATGTTACAGGTTTCCTTTTAAGAAAAACATATATAAATTAACAGAATGTTAATTAGGATCACATTGATTTGTTGCCTCCAACTGGCTTTGAAGGTCATACTAGTTTATATTTTACACTCAAAACAATGTTTTTCTTAAGCAAACATGACAACTTAAGTGAACGGAAAAAGACTAACACAAGCCTATGTAGGCTTCTATCCTATTTTGATTTACTTACTTTAATAACTACATACTCTATATTATTTCAATAAATAATCTTTTTAAAACATCATGTGTCACTATATAAAATTAGACAAATTCCAGGCTTAAAAAGATCAGTATATTCGTGACTGTATAGTCATGTTCTTCATGACAGCTTCATAAGATCTCAGAGGAGAGGCTGGAGATTCCTGCAGACCTGGTGATTTGGGTCTCTGTGGGATGAGTGGGAGTAGCACGTGGAGGCAGGAAAGCCGGCTGAGTACAGACATGTAGAGACTTCACCCAAGGGTAAAATGCGGAGTTAGGCCCTGGAGCTGGCAGAGGGATGGATCCTCTGCTGTTGCAGCTCCTGGCTTCTACACTATGATTTAGCAAGGAAGCAGACCAGACCCTTGGTCTCTGCGCCTTCTGCTAGCCAACTGATGGGGTGTCCTCACAGCAGATCCCCAGACGTTTTTTGACACAGTTGTATGCCACAAAGGTTGTGGGATTTCCCACATGTGGGAAAACATGCCACTAGTCTGGTGTTGACTGTGTGATGAGGACAGGCCGGTTCAGTGCCTACCCTTCTGGTCAGCCACGTAAGGACTGTCATATGCTTGCACAGTAAAAGTGAAAACCAAGTAATACCCTGTTGGAAAAGCAAGGAAGCATCCTCACAAGTACAGATGTCTGTTGTCATACCTACAGCTCCTGTCTTCTGGCGAGCACATGAAGAATGTCTGAATATCTGCAAACCCACTTTTAATAACAGCCTTAATATAAACAACAAAAGTCTTATATAGGCAGTACTCAAACTTTTCTTTTTTGCAGCTGACATGAAACAGGACTTTAGAAAGGCTGTGAGTCCTGGTATAGTGCATTCAAAGGCCAGCCTCTGATATTCTTCCTCCCTGTAGTATTCCCTAGGTTGGTCATAGATATTACTGTAAATCATGTAATTAGAAACCACACAACTGGAAGGTCTTCCACAGAATATTATAGCACATAATCCTTCAGGGGGGTTGGAACTAGATGATCTTTAAGGTTCCTTCCAACCCAAACCATTCTATAATTCTGTGATTACAGTTCTCTAAATGTTATTTCATTTCTTGCCTCAAGTAACAATTAGAAAATTTTGCTCCAAAAATTTGTCTAATTTCTACCTTAGGATCCCTCAACATCACTTAAATAGCTTTTCCTGCACTCTGCTTTTAACCGGCAAGATTACAGGCAACAATTCTGTTCCTCTCACTTTATGTTTAGATAAAGCTAGACTCCCAAGCCAGTATCTTCTCTCTACTCATGAGACTGGCTCATCCTTTCTCATACCAGCATAGCGCTGCTTCATTGCCTCTCTGTGAGTTTATCGTTCTTGAATGAGGATGGCATGGACAATACACAGTGTTTAGATGATGTCTTGTAGTGTCATATACAATGACATGAACAACTGCATTTCCCATCATTTCTGGAAACATCTCAGCTAGTACAACCTAAGATTGCCTTTGGTTTTGTACAGTCTGAGCCTGTTGATAGCCTGTAGTCAGTGAAAGTTTAGCTACTGCATATTCAGTGGGTTTTACTCTGTTGCTTTCAGCCTCCAAGTCCTCAGTTTTCAGCAGAGCCTTTAGTTGTTAGTGCACAGCCTTGCATTTTATGGTCTTGCCTGTCCCTCCATTTCTGTCTCTGCACTGTGAAGGTCATACACTGACAACTTAACCATCTCTAGGTGAACCAGTCAAATGGATCATTACTTTCAGTGTATTTTTAAAGCTGCATCAGTTCCAGTTTTATCTTATAGTTCAGTGGTCAACCACTGGACTTCAATAGACTTGTGGAAGACAGTGGAAAGTTCTCCTTTGAATCATGTCTTCTGTCAGTGAAACATCCCACATACTGTGGTATTGTCAGCTGTAGGAGGTAAAAAAAAGTATGAATCATTGCCAAGAAATGGTAAGATTATTTTTTTATTTAAAGAAATTCAATACAGAGTGCCTTTTCTAGTCAGTATTTTTTCATGTACTGCTTTCACAGCTTCCTTCAAAATAAAAATAAAGCCCAGTAATGGAATTACACTAAGCATGAAGAAAAGGAAGCTATTCATTTAGAATGGGAATAGAAAAACAAGGGGTGATGGTTTTAATACAACATACTGTATATTGAAAGAGCATTGCATCTATACTCACTTTAAGATGAACCTATGTGTTTGTTGGAAGTGAGTAAAATGTCTTGAATCATAGCCTCAATATAAAATTGGGTTTGTTAACAATAGTACATAGCACTAAGTATTTTATTACTCATTTTATTACCTGTCAGGAACTGGCTTTTTGTGCTTAATGATGCTCATGATTACACAGCACAGTAATTGGTTAAGAGTTTTGTATAGAGATGGAAAACAATTGCTAAAAGCAATTGAGATATTATTAATGATGAAGGCAGAAATAATTTTTCTTGCTTTCAGCAGGGTTGCCAAGACCCACTGAAAGGAGTGTGAACAGTTATTCTTCTGAGAAGCATAAAATACTGGGGAGGAGATCTCCTGCAGGTCTGCAGTGCTCAGGCTGAGAGCAGCCATGCCTGGAAGGACTTTGAGATTGGGGTTTGCCCAAAGCCATAAAATGTCTCAACAAAACAATTTGTCACTCGTTGACAGGGTGGGAGAAATATCACAACTGCACTTGAGATAAGCTGGCTAACTTCAGTTCTGCCATGGATTCCTTGGCTACCTCCGGCAGATAACAACACCTTTTACCGTTTGCAGTGTGAAGCCGTTCAGTTCTGCGGTGCTTTCTGGGTGTTACGGACCTGCACTTCCCCAGATGCGCTGGATGCTGCGTGCACGTGTGGAAAGACCTCCTCGTTTCTCAGGAGGCCTGAAACTTCCTGCACACAGTGCGAGAGCGCAGCAAGGTTGTACTCAGCTTTTCATCGTGGATGTGTAAAAGACATGTCAGCCTTAGTGAGCTTTATTTTGTCTCCCTTACTCCCCTGGGACGCAATGTGCATCCAGGATAGTGGTTGTCACGCAGCAGGGCTTTCTGGCACCCACAGCCCCTTGTGTCCTTGCTGCAGCCACTCTTCTTGACTCCAGTGACCAAAACCTGTAATCCAGTGTCCTGTTCCCCAGTTCCTGGTCTGTCTCTCCAGGTTCTTGAATGGCAGTGCTAGCAGGAATAGCAGTAGCAGGAGGGCTTGGGCTGTGTATCTGTATTTGCCCTGTTTAGCCCATTTAGCATTTCAAAGGAACATTCACCTCTCCCAGCCATGTTACTGAGATAACAGGTCTTTGTTCCCTGACACAAATTCCATGGAATTTCACTGGCTTCCCATGAGACCTAGACTGCTCCTTCCTCAGTTTTGTATCTGTAAAATGCTTCCTTTCTTGGGGATGATTTTCAGCATAATTCCACAAGAGTTGGTGGCTTTTGGGCTACAGTGTTAATCCAGTCAAGGAATGCCTCAAACAACAGTTGTCCTATGGTTTCTGGTCCGGACTTTAAAATTTTGGTGGTCTTCAGTTTAGCTTTGGGAAGACATCCCAAGAAAATTAGTCCCCACAATACTTACTGTTTTAATAAGCCTTAGAATATCCTTCTAATGGAGACACAGAAAAACAATGGGCATACAGCCTAGTCGATGGACCAAAGCAAAGATGGCTTGTTCTTCAGTGAAAAGTACATCGGTTCTTTTGGGGATCCACATAGCAGTATCACACAGACCTTGACCTGCATGCATTTGTCCCATGTGTACTTCTCAGCTCATCCATACATGAGTGAGAAGCAGTGATATTTGACATCCTTATAGAGGAGGACTGTGAGTTCCCGAGTCATGACAGCTTCAGCTGACGTGCGACAGGCAGACTTCCACTTTCCTTATGCCTGGTGAAATAACAACTTGCCTGCATTATGGTTTTTTTTTTCTTTGTAATACCTGCTTTTATGCTTTCCAGCGAGGCGGAAGCTCTCTAGGTTCAAGTGCACAGACAGTTGGAAGTATTATTCCTGTTGGTACATATTTTGCTGAAAAGTGAAATGCGAGTGAAATGCAAGTGAAATGCTTGGCAGGCAGGGAGATTCACAGCTTCCTGTGGACATGGGGAGAAGGTGGTGTTAGATCTGTAACCTGTCGAGATACCGAGCTCTCCTGCTTCTTGAAAAAGAGAGGTGAACAAATATTGTTCTGATTTGGTGACACTGTTAGACTACCCTCGCCTGTGGGTATATCACAGCCCAAAGAGGAAAGTGGAGGGGAGTCAGCAGTCCACTGAGCATGCTGCTCTCCCTTAGAGGGTCAAACCCGAGAAAAATGCCAACAAAAAACATTCCAAATCTTGATCTAAAAGTTGTCTAACATTCCTATTTACATTCACTGTTTTACCAGATCAACAATGAGTTGTTTTAAATGAAGAGCAGGCACAGGCCAGATTATACGTCTCTCAGGTTTAAAAATCCCGACACTGGTTTTGCGAGTGGTCTCTAGTTTTATGACAGATCAGTGCAAACACACAGATCTAATTTCCTCTGCAGTCTAGAGTACTCGCAAGGAGGCTGTGGCTCTGAATTTCTGGATTGAATTTGTGGGGTGGAGGAGTGTCTCCAACAGCCATCCTTTTGATGTCCTGGACCCTGAGCCATGCCTGCCTGGGTCTGTTCCCCAGCGCTTGCTTTGACCCGCGCTGCTGTCCGTAAGGCGTTATGAGTACTGGGCATGTCCCTGTGCACGTGCGGTGGCAGGCTCAGTGACCTTATTATCTTCTGAATTTATAAAAAAGGACTTCATAAAAGAGGCAGCCCCAATGTTTTATTTAAAGCCACAGGAGCTCTGGTGGACCGTCACTTCTTTGGATGTTTTAGGCTGTCCTCCACAGTGCACCAAGGGATGCGTTATCTGAAATCTATCTGGCTCGTCGTGTTCTGGCATCTCCCCATGCTGACTACATGGCTGTGGGCAAAAAAGCGGAGATAAACACGGTGATGAGAAATGATAGGAGCTGCTTTGAAGACACCCTCTCTAACCCTATTTCGGGTGGTAAGATTTCTTCTCTGTCACAGTTACTGACACAGACATATCTTCATCATATTTCCAGTCTGACCCCATGTTTTAAAGGGTATTTTAGCTCCTATGAATATCAAGTAACAGAACTAAGTGATTGCAGAGCTGAAGCATAAATAGAAAGAGGAACAGGCAGCAGCAAAGCGCTGACGTTTCAGCTGAGACTTGGCAAGCCCCGCTGGAAATGCTTGTCCCAGCAATACACATGGCGTTCGCAGAGTACCTTCACGATTGCCTCTGTGTACAAAGTTTATATTGTCACTGACCTTTTTTTTTTTTTTTGCTGACAGTGCAAAGGCAAATGTTTATTGTAAAAGGCATTTTGTGTAGTTCTGTATTTACCTGGGTGTGCATATGTACACCAACACCACCATATGCTCACTTATTTTGTAATGAATTGAGTCTGCAGCTGACCTCTGAGTTTTAATTTTCAGTTGGAACTATCCTTCTAAGTCACTGAGGCACTTTGGAAAGTGCTATTTCTTAGTAAGTATCTATCTGTAGACAGGTCACATGCTTATGTTCAGAAAACAACCAATTTTGTGGCCTTTGGGAGGATACAGAGCTGTTCTTTTTCCAAGAGAAAAGGGCAGTTCTACCTGCCAGCGGGGCACCTCTGATACCCCTTGAGGATAGGTGTGGGAAACCCATGCTCTTTAGCCACTGTGAACTGTCCTCGTCTTTGGCAAGGTATTTTTTTTTCCCCATATATTTTTGTTACAATAGACACTGTGATTTGCTTCACTTGGAAACAAGTAAATCCTTCTCTGACAGAAGTTCCAAAGACATGAAACTTGTGAATTAATTTGGAGATGGCAAAAACCACCTGCAGTGCTTCTCTCCTCTGCATATCACTACTGATTTTCGTGGGATCTAATATGGCTTTGTTCAGGGTTTACCTTAAGGTGAGAAAACCGCAGAAGTTCAGTGCGTCCTGACAGGCAGAGCTCGAGCTGGGCTGTGCAAACACAGTCCCTGAAACCAGGAGTGTATGCTAAAGCGAGGTGTAACGCAGCAGTAACTTGTGAGCATGCTGGAACTCATCAGTGGCGGCTGAGCACTGTGGGGCAGGACCTACTTCATGCCATGACTAATTGCAGCATCAGGGTGTATTGTGCAGTAATTAGTAAATTCTGCTAAGAGTCTCCATTTTGAATGGTCTCTTCACTGGTATTTTGTTCTTCCATTAAGAAAATATTGTTCTATAATGATGCATTCTGTGATATGTATGATATGTATGCATATATAAACATATATGGTATATATAACGAGCTGTGATATATATAAATATATATAGTACAAATTGTATTTATATTCTGTATATATATGATATATTGGTGTATTTCATATATATAGAAATATCTATGCACATATATACACATACATCGCATATGCATGTATGTGTGTGTATGATTGCTTCAGAAAGGTATCTCACTAGTTAAAAGGTGAATGAGTGGAGCACAGTATGAAAGTCCACATACCGTGTTGTCTATTGAGTGTCAGGAACCAACCTGTTCCCTGCACATTTTTGCTGAGCCTTGCTAGGATAAATGTAGGGACTATATAGCATGTCCTAGGGAATGGTAAATGAATTATTCAGAAAATTACCAAGAAGAGCAGGAGGCTCTTTGTCTTTTCATGCATAAAAATCAGGCCTGGATGGTGTTCTGCAAGATCTCTTAGCCAAGCACAAACTACTACACTTAACAGAGGGAAAGGAAAGAGCTGGGTGAGATGCTTGGACCGTGGTCCAGTTAGTGACATCATTACTGCCTTCAGCCAGTGGGTTGGCCTTTTCTGGGGCTTAAAAGGAAAGCTAGACTCTTGTGCAGTCACTGCCTTTGAAAAAGTCTTACCCATTGGTTCACAAAAAGATGCAGGAAACTTCCAAACATGTAAATTCCCTGGTGGAAAACAAAATGCAAGTTTCATGCAGCTGCGAACCGTGGTCCAGTTAGTGACATCATTACTGCCTTCAGCCAGTGGGTTGGCCTTTTCTGGGGCTTAAAAGGAAAGCTAGACTCTTGTGCAGTCACTGCCTTTGAAAAAGTCTTACCCATTGGTTCACAAAAAGATGCAGGAAACTTCCAAACATGTAAATTCCCTGGTGGAAAACAAAATGCAAGTTTCATGCAGCTGCGAGAGCGATTTCTTCCCTAGTTAGTGCCTGGTTCTTCATTTCTAGGCAAAAGATTCTGATTTTTCTATTATCATGACTTTTCTGACAGTTGGCAAAGAAAATGCCTAACGGCCTCTCAACAAGTAACACTGTTCCGGATTAACTCTGGACACGTTTACTGCAAACCAGGAGCAGAGTGTTCCAGGCGAGCCCAGTCCATGCTACACAGGGGGAAGTCTCTTATTTGGAACAGGAGTCCCTGTGTGTTGTTAATTAGGAGCAACTCCTGTTTGGACAAGCCCCCAGAAAAACTGTGCTGGCATGCACACATGCAAATAAAGTCTGTCTTTATTTGTTGTAAGCATGAATAAGAGCCATGGTTATCCAGTTGTAAATATTAAGGAGTTGCACGTGCCCGTCGCGGTTCACAGGCCACCGCTCAAACGCCGTGGTTGTCATGTTGTTTTCTGCAGGTAGGGAAGGCTCTGGCCCCGAGTGCCAAATCTGGCAGGTAAGCTTCAATAACATATGGGGTTCCATACAGGTGATGTACTGGTGTGCACAAGATTTTTTTTCTGCTGTTAAGCTATTCAGTTGTAGAAAGAGGGACAAGTTTTCAAAGGCTTGTTGAATCACGGTCTGCCCCCATCACTCCTTGTTGTTCACCCTCTCTCTTCTCCACTCTGTCCCCTCAAACCATTCAGGGTTTATCAGTGAGCTAATTCTCGTAAGCAGCTCTTGAGAAAAGCATCTTCTAGCAAGAGGAAAGTGGCTGGTGTCATTAGGTCTTTTCCAGTCAGTCATCATGTGGGCTAGCTGACAAACAGTGATTGATATTACTTTGGTTTTGATATTACTTTTTTTGAAGGGAAAACATCAAGATCTTTTGGTGAGAAGACTGCCTCACGGTGCCAAGGAATGAAGCATTTACACTTCATTTGAGCATTGGTTACAGTGTATAATTACATTCACTGCTATGTTTTCCCTCTTTTTATCCCATTTGATTTGGCTCCTGATAAATATTTCTGAACATGGACACATTTTTAGAATTCCTGCCTAAACTTTTGATTTGAATACTGCAAGATACAATCAATAGCTTCACCTGAAGCTTTTATATTTGTAGTTTACACTAGGTAAAATTTCAATATATTGAGTTACTTCTCCTCCATAAACTTTGATTTTTAGCAGATTTGTAGAGGTGAGGGAGCCCTGACAGGGACAACAGCATACACAAACTACCAGGGAGAAAATCTAAATCCCCTTTCTGTTCTTTATTCCAAATAAATTAAGCTGGACATAATTCAGTATGGATAGACTGCAGAGTACGTTCCCACTCCCATTTGTAAATTGTGGATAGATTTGTCTTTTCAGGTTTCTTGAGGCTTATGTGGTCGTGCTGTGTTTGACATTTTGTAATCTCTCAGCAAATTGGGAGCCACTTTAGCAAGTGGGTGGAGATACTTAAGATAATGAAATTTCGATGAGTTTTATGAATATAGGCAAAAAAGGTGTATACAGAAACACTGTAAGTGCTCTGAGTGAAGAATAATGTTGTAGTGGGAACCTGTGTTTTTGACATGACAGAGAACTTGAAATATCTATCTATAAGCACACCAAGTGCAGGAAGGCTTCTGTCTGAATTTAAGACATAAATACTCAGTTCTGGGGTTCTTGGCTACTGGCTTGTTTGTAGAATACCAGACCAGTCCAGGCACTCTCCAATACATCTTTTGGAGAAAGAATTTCATAGAACAGGATTCCTCTCTTGTACCAGGTGAAGTCCATCCATTTAGACTTACACAAATGACTGAAATGTGGGTT
>NW_010268726.1:17899-46076 GCF_000690775.1 Eurypyga helias
CCTTTGTTCTTGCAGATTATTGTGCAACATGAGACTGGATGAACGTTAACAGAACCTGGAATATATTTTAAATGTAAAGCTCAGTCGGCCATACTGATAATTGCATGTTCTATAATTAAAACTCTGTAGGCTTTTCTTTCTAAGTATGGTGACAGCTGTTAGAGCACATCTGGAAAATATGCTTTAAGCAAAGGTATTTTAGCTCAGAGAATTTCACAATACATGGGATATTTACCAGCACTTCTTTCCAGAATATGAATCTGATATATCAGTATTTTTAATATAAAAGTCTTCCTTTTTTAATGATGTTTGCAAAACTGGTTTTGAATTCATATCACAGATTGGGCATTCCAGTTTAGTTCAAGGCTAAATGCTGCAAAACAAAAACATTTCTTTGCTGCTATTTTTAAGTAGAAGTCTATTTAAACCTTGTCTAATGTCCTAATAATATTTTCTTCATTTATTTCAGCCAAGTATTTTGCCCTTCTTTGATTCTAAAGAGAAATACTTGAAAGTCGGTTTTATGGATGGACTCCTCCTGTGCTTCTTGAGGCTCATGTTAACGCCCTTCTGTGCTATCTCCCTCTCCAGAAATAGTTGTATCCCCTGCAATTATCACAGCATTACTCAGAACTTCTTTGAAGTCAGTGAGTGTGTTTACAAGGCAGGATCCTGGCTGCTTCAAAATGAACGGTGATATTTCTGTTTGTGACAGGAGCTGAAGTGCTGTGGTTTCCATGCTTTCTTCGGAACTGTTGTATAGATGTGGCACTACAAAACCAGAATTATTAAAATTATTAGTTAAAATGGAAACAATAATGCAGGAAACAAACACACACACAAATTTAAACCTCTATCCTTTAATTTCTTGATAATTTTACTAATTTTATTCTGAAAAAAAAAAAAAGACTAAAAATAAAGATGTAGAACCCCAGAACCTTTATTAATAAGGTAACACTCTGAGAAGAATCTTATGTTCTGGCCCAAACGTCTCAAAACCAGCCAGCCAACTTGCTTTCAAGATGACTGGGGAGATTTTGTCAGACAGAGGGCCTTTACCAACAGTTCCCTGAGTGAGAAATCAGTTTCCCTTTATTTAGAGTAGGAGGCAACTTTTTTATGCTAGATATTGTGTTGCAACAGTTTTGCTCCTGAATTTTAGAATATAAATGCTATGCTTTTGTGCAGCTGGAGGCAAAATGAAGTTATCCAACCAAGGAAGAAACTACAGCTAAAAAATGAGAGATTTTAAAAAAAAAACATCTACAACAGTCACACCGCAAAATTAAAGAGTAACATGGAACATATTAGTGGTAATGTGGGCAATTAATTCCAAATTACTGACAGTTTAATTTACCTACAAGAAGTATTTTAATGGGCTTAGTATGCTGTGCTGTTCTTCAATTTTTAATGTTTTCCACTGGTCAGAAAACAAGATTTTCCAAATATGGGGTTTAAAGCTGTAAAAAATGGTCACTGTGGATTGCCTGGTGGTCTAACGCCCGTGGTGGACATATGACCGAGTCCCTTTCTCTTCCATCCAACACCTGCGGAGCCCATCCTGTGAGCAGGGCTTGGGTGCCTCTTCTCATGGAATGAATCATAAAATGGATTTGGCTGGAAGGGACCTTAAAGACCACCTAGTTCCAACCCCCCTGCCATGGGCAGGGACACCCTCCACTAGACCAGGTTGCTCAAAGCCTCATCCAGCCTGGCCTTGAACACTTCCAGGGATGGGGCATCCACAGCTTCTCTGGGCAACCTGTTCCAGTGCCTCACCACCCCCTCCGGGAATCACCACCATCTCCAATCTTGTCCTAGTTACAAAGACTCTTTGCAAATTATATTCACAAGTTGATTTGACCCCCAGGCTCCGGCTGCATGAAGAAAAGGTCATTAAAGATCGGCGACACCACCTCAAGACATACCCAAACTGCTTCGTTGCTAAAGAGTTGATTGACTGGATGATTGACCATAAAGAGGCCTCTGACCGAGAGACAGCAATTAAACTGGTGCAGAAATTACTGGATCACAGCATTATCCACCATGGTAAGTGCAATATCAGCTGCTAAAAAGTTCTAAGCTAAATTTTATTCACTGCTGTGAAACTAAGGGAAATCCCACTCCTGCTCTTCGGCCAAGTATAGGTCAGGTAGGCTCCTTTCCCTTCCAGAAGGGGAGCATCTCCCTTGAACTGTGCTGTTCCACAAGGTCCTCTGTATCCCAAGGGACACGGAGAGAGAGGCTGAAGAGGTGTGACGTTTCCCAAGTCAATACAGGGAGATCACTGGAGACCATGCTGCTGCTCCCCTGCTTCCAGAGCAGCCTAAGCTGGATCCTGTCCCCTCCTCTCCCCGCTGCCCTCACCTCCCTGCTCCCCAGAGCACAGTTTTCCAGCTGAAAAACCTATCTGAAAAATCAGCCAGCAAAAAAAGGTCATTTTTCTCACATGGATTAGTTCTCTGGCCCTGTCCCTCACACCAGCTGCACAAACATTAGTGCTGGTACAGCTGCAAGAAAGTTAGTGGTCCGACTGTGCCCTGATTAATTTTTTCCTAAACTTGTTGTCTATTTGAGATCTGTTCCTTTTAGCTTCTTGAATAACAATTTACACTGATTAAAAGGAGACTTCCATTTCAGTGGTAGCATTTAGTTGCCTTTTGGTGCACAAAAAGGCTAGGAAGCACAAAACCAAGGAAGATCCAAGGCCTTGGTTTCAAGCGTCTAATATTACCCATTTCAAAAAGGCAAAATGTACCACTTGTTTCTTTTTTAAGAAGAAACAGAGCAACTGCGAACAGACGAATGTTGACTTTATCCAGGGGTCACTGTATGTGCAGCAGTACTGCTGCTGTCTGCAATACATTAACAACACCTTAATTAAAGGAAGAAATGCACATATTGAATGAGTGCCACTTCTACAGCTTCTGCTTGACTATTAAATTAAAATTCTGGGTTGTTATGGAAACTGGGACTCACGGTAGATAGTTAAAGAATAAAGTAATTATAGGGTATTCAAATCTGACTACTTAATCCTTTGTTGAGAAAATGTCAGTGAAGAGTTGCGTGGATGCCTGAGTGACTTAGTTTAATTGAGCAATAGACATTTTATTGCTGAATGCTTGTTTAAAGCTTTAACAACCTTCAAATGTTTTCTACCTCAGGATCCTCTTGCACACTGTAACTTCCATACAAATTCTACATATATATGTGCAAATATTACACATAGAGCAGGTGTTTCTTAAAAAAGAAAAAAGACCAAAACCAAATGTGTATTTCACTCAAATTTAATAGATTTGTTTGCAAAGTGAGCTAGGGCAAATTCAGAGAGGTTCAATCAGGTTGTGCTGGACACTCAACTCTCATGTCAAGTGAAAGGGGTACCAGCTCCTGCTCCTCTGGTGTAGAAGGTGAGCCCACGGGTGTGGGCCGACAACTCTGGTAGGAGCAGCTTGGCTGGGATATCTTTCCCAGTAGTTTATGCCCTTGCTGGAGCTCTGTTCTGCATTTACAGGAGCCCATTGTCAGCTGCTGTCTTACCAACCTTATTTAGCATTTTGTGTTGTGCTTCTGTTGTACTCATCATTTGGCATGGCAGAGCAATAGAGAAGATTTTAAGAGGGCAGAAGGCTTTCATTTTGACTGTTTCTGCAGGGAGTCTCAAGTTTCCTACAGCACCACTCAACTGATACAAGTAATTAAGAAGTTTGACATTCCTTAATTTATTGGGTGTCCTATGCTGGTGGCCTGTTAAACAAGCTAACAGTCTGCTTTCATCAGAAGGTTTTCCGGCTATATAGCAGGTGGATGCTTTTTTCCTCCTTATGTTTGAAGTAATACTCAGAAAATGGATCAGCACCTATCCCCCTCCCCTAATAATCTGGTTGCCTACCTGAGAGTTTTCTCCAGCCCTTCACCAGTTATTAGGACTGAATAAAGTCATATGCTCTGGCATACAGGGGGTTAGGCTCCAAACCTGCTTGCCTTGAACTTCGGCAGCGACACCTGATAAACAGATCCTCAACTCCTTAACATCCCTACGATTTTTTTTTTCATTTTACCTTTCAGTCTGTGATGAGCATAAGGAATTTAAGGATGTCAAACTCTTCTACCGCTTCAGAAAAGATGACGGGACGTTTCCACTGGACAACGAGGTGAAGGTCTTCATGAGAGGACAAAGACTATATGAAAAGTATGTTCACTCAGTATCCATCATGAGTTGCTAATAGAATCATAGAATCATAGAATGGTTTGGGTTGGAAGGGACCTTAAAGACCATCTAGTTCCAACCCCCCTGCCATGGGCAGGGACACCTTCCACCAGACCAGGTTGCTCAAAGCCCCGTCCAGCCTGGCCTTGAAGACAGCCAGGTAATAGTACCACAGGAGGCAAATGATACTTGTTAATCAATGTTTGTATAGTCAGTGTCTTTCAAATCATGCAGGAATGGGTCTGGGTGATCCTGTGACTTTATTTGTTACCTCTTCTCTCTCTCTTATTTCCCTTTCGCTTTTCTACCGTGTTCACTTGTAGCATTTTGTTTAAAATTAAATTACATTTTCATATGTTCAGTGTTGTAAATACATCCTACATGGGAACCCAATCTAAATTTAAGCCCTTGAACCCTCTTCTGTAAAAATCATTACTAATGGATTATTTGTTATGTAAAATTGTAAATACAAGACCTAAACTTTAGTATGCCAGCATGTACTGAACAAATGGCTACGTAACTGTTGAGATTTGTATCTTCACTAGGAGCGATGCTTTCAAATCATAGGTGAAATTAATATTCAGTGTTCCAATCTGCAAAGCTTCTACATCAGAAATGTTATATTAAATGTGGTTTCAAAAATATCCTAGCCAAGAACATCTAATTAAGATTTGAAACAGATGATTATGCTGAGATACTGAATATCCCACTGGATTACTTCCGTCAAATAGCTAGGCAGCTTAACCATACTTCCCAATCTATAATTAATGACATTTTTATTCAGGATGTAGGGATTGTGATGCGATACTTCCAAGCTGAGTGAATAAACTGCAAGTTGGCATATGCTACAAACCAATGCAAAAGTTGTGATGTGTTCTTTACCAAAAAGCTTGAAGCATTGCTCCTGACTGAATCCCACCCACTCTCCTGCTCCGTTAGAGCAGAATCATGCAGCAGCCGGGAGAGATGCTGTGTCTGTTTCCCTCGCAGAATAACGCACTCAGGAAAATCCCAAGTTTAAAAGCTGATGATAAATATTGTTTTCAAAGTTAGAGGGCTCTGAAGGTCAATTTGGTGAAAGAACAATTAAACTGAAATATAAACCAGTGATTGTAAATGCCTCTCCTTTTGCTGCACCCATCATATAAAATTCCCTGAGACTCAGTGACTGTAAGAAGAAATAAATCAAATAAAACACAAGAAAAAGCACTACTGGAGGAAAATCCTTCATGGGATGCACTGGGACAGGTGAATTGTATCGCCCATCTCCAAAATCTCCTGTGCCTTACTAAGCCCAGCATTTGCTCCTGTAGTCTCTGCAACACGCAGTGCTGCAAGCCTGGCCATACTATGAAAAGCTGACTGGTGTGTCTACAGAAGCAAACCTTTTTCTCTATTGGTTTTCTATTTTTCTATTTCTATTGTTCTGTGAGCTAATAACAGTCCTCTGCATGAAAGGAGTCGTGGTGGGAAGAACTCTGTTCTGCCAGTGTCTGTTTCCATCCCTATTTCTCTGCGTGAAGAACTATCTCCAAATCACCGTCTAAGTGTGCAGTTTGCCCAATAATATACTAGTAGAAACATGCTCATAACAGTACAGATTGCTCCCATCTTGGAAAAGGAGTTAATGCCAAAAGTAGCACCTATATCTAAATATAACTGCATCCTCATGAGGTGGTTGCTCCTAAGCAACGTATCTAAAGGGTTCAGAAACTTTTAAAACCAGCTCTGAGTGCTAAATATAGTATAGATTGAAAATGCATGGCATTTCAAAACCAGTCTGTGACAGGCCAAGCTTGACAAAATTCTCCATGGATCATTGGAAATATTTTACATTAATGAGAGATAAGAACGCATACCTGGGCTATCTGGGCTTCATGTTTTTTATCGTAGCAAATCCAGCAAGCAGAGCACTTGGATTTCGTTAGGTCCTTCGTCCATGCACTCTTATGAGCAACTCCTTCACAGATTCATTGGGTGCATTTTAAACTCACAACCTCATACTGAGAGCCAGACTACTACTGAAAAATTTCTGCAATGAAATGTGTCTATGTGTAATATATCTGTTGTACCAGTTTGCTTATAGTGTTGAGAAAGAAAATAATAATTCAGTGCAATTAAAATTGTTATTAAGTGGCAAAAACTGGAGAAGAGTATTCATGCACAGACATGAAGTCACTTACCAGTATATTCAACTTGTTTATCAAAATGCCTGCAGGCCTAATTTCAAGAGACATGCAATCGTGCCAAAGGAAATCTGTCTGAATCCAACATGTTTTAAAAACCTGTGTCTAATTTTGTAGATGTTGCTGATCTTCACTAGGCTTTGCTAGTTTAAGATAGACATTATTATACTATTTCCTGCTCTTCTCCACCCACTGCATTAGGGGTGGAGTAGCATTAGGTTCAGAAGCCAGCAGAGTTTGTGCTTGCCAGAAACTGCAGATGTGTTATCCAACATCAGTCCACGCAGATGGGTGCCCTCAAAGGGTAAAATGAGCAAAATGCTGGAGGAGGATCAGCAGGTTGTTGGATGGGCAGAGGAATGGAAGTGTTGGGCAGGTTCCCTGCTTTCAGACAGCTGTTTCAGGTAAATGACCTGTGCTCTGCCCTGGGACAGGGGAACATTAGGTCTGTCCCCACGGTGAGGGGCTCCCTTTCCCTGTCTCCTTCTGAGTGAACACAAAGCTTCTTGTACCCTGGATTCACCCCTTTTGGGGCATTACCTCCTTCACTGGCTGTGGACGTCTTTGGTATTCTCCCTTCACTTGCACTGAAAATCAAAAATCAGCTCAGATTC
The DNA here is from genome assembly GCF_000690775.1 of Eurypyga helias. Lineage (NCBI taxonomy): Eukaryota > Metazoa > Chordata > Aves > Eurypygiformes > Eurypygidae > Eurypyga > Eurypyga helias. The sequence goes on from NW_010268726.1 coordinate 24,910, forward strand.
CCTGCACATCATTGCAAACTTTGGTAATCCTTTCTGTGAACATGCTTTGGGTTTCAAATTTATAAGTAAGGATGAAACCTCCTGGTTTTCCTACAGCTTTGTCTGAAAATTATTGAATACTTTATTAGGTCCAAAGATGGTATCAGTTTTCACACTCTGCAGGACTGACCAAAAAGATCAAATGAGATAAACATGTTCCCTTCCTGCAAATCTTAAATAAATCCAGCACAGACCTTTCATAGCTTTAAAAAAGAAAAATCAAGTTGTGCAGGCATCCTATTTTCATGGTGGTTTTAGGGTACAATTGTCAGTAGGTTTTGGTCAAGGAACACAGGATTTTTGTGTTTCTGGTGCAGCTGGGTTTAGGAGCTGCAAGTCGTCTCATGACGTTGACTTCAACTGAGATTTTTCAACCAGATTTCACAGTTAAAGAAGTGCAGATTTATGGTTTTAATTTCAGGAAATCATTCAGATAATTCTGAGACTGCATTCTTTGGATCACTTTCATTTTAATTCATCAGTGGTTAATTCAAATCTATTTTCTGGTGAAGTTGTTTAGATAAAACAAGTTTAAATTTTCCTTTTGAAAAGAGTCTGATGTTCAGTGTTAGTCTGAATACATTCCCTTAATGCTGGATAACACTAGTTTTAGCAAATAATATATTTTGACATGAATGGCCTCATGTTTTTTTGAAACAAGGGGAAAATGGAAGAGAGAGAGGCAGTTTCCGATTCTGGCTAATGAAAGGCCAGGTTTTTGGCTGATGTAAATTGGTACAGCTTTGCTGACAGCAGTGGAGTTACAGTGATTTACTTCAGTTAGCGATGTAACTCTACGGATTGCTGTTTCTGGGTTTGTTAAACTGTCAATTTGTCGTGCTTGTTTGTTCACAAGTCCAAATCCTTTGCAGTGCTATTCTGGGCACACGCAGAAGGGTGTGAGATGTCAAGCTGAGTGTTTTTCCACTTGCTATTTTTCCAAATTTCTTTTGTGTCTTTGTAAAAATCTAACGATTAGCATCTCTTTTTCAAGGACCTCTCTATCTGCAGCTTTAATGAGCTGGTCAAATAATTAAAGACTCATTAAGACAGTCCTTAGGATGTTTTATTTGGTGCCCACAGAGCCTGGGTAACCAATTCTGGGTAACCATGCAGCAGATGGTACAAAAAGACATGAGCTTTGGGTTTGCTTTTTTTCTGGAGGAAAAACGCCTGGTGATCAAGACACATTTTAAAATGCCCTGTTGGAGCTCCGTCTGTATTAGATGTGGTCAGTGTGGGACAAAATGTTGCCTTGCTTGCAGACACTTGTAAATCAAAATATGAAGAAGAATAGTTTTTGCAAGAGTTCTGGAGTCAATACCTTGTCGCCTGCGGCACGTGCTCTTGCTTTTGGCCTCATCCGTGACTTCAGCTCATTTTGATTGTTAGTTTACTCAGCTCAGAGGTGCTGGCAATAATGCACCAACACCTAAACGAGCAGCTTGTTGTATCTGCCACTGACACAGAGCTGTGGCTGGGCAGACTGTGCCTGGTTTGATGATCTGCTGTCTGGCGGTCAGATTCTCTCAGTTCAGGCTTCTGGTGAGCTCTCGTTAAAGTCAAGGGAGTAAATCTTTCAGGTGTAATAGCAGGGGCTGGATCCTGTCAAAGCTCTTCATTGTAATTGCAAATGAAACTACTGTGTTCTTATAGCACAGATTATTCTGATGCCTCCCAAAGGAGATGAGGTTATATTCCATGAACTCTGGACATGCATTTTAGGAAGGAGATGGCCCATTTATGGATTTACATGAAATTCAACTTTTTGATCAGAAGGGCAAAGATTAAGCACTTCTAGAATATTCCTGTTGTAGTTCAGTTTTGCCCTTAATTTCAAAATAGAATCACAGAATGGTTGGGGTTGGAAGGGACCTTAAAGCTCATCTAGTTCCAACCCCCCTGCCATGGGCAGGGACACCTTCCACTAGACCAGGTTGCTCAAAGCCTCATCCAGCCTGGCCTTGAACACTTCCAGGGATGGGGCATCCACAGCTTCTCTGGGCAACCTGTTCCAGTGCCTCACCACCCTCTCCGGGAAGAACTTCTTCCTGATATCTAATCTAAACCTCTCTGCTTTCAATTTAAACCCGTCACCTCTTGTTCTGTCACTACAGGCCCTTGTAAAAGGTTCCCCCAGCCTCCTTGTAGGCCCCTTAGTTGGTGAAGGGAGAGGACTTACTAGTATTACGTTCCTGATATATTTTTCTGAAAGTCTTACCACTAGTACTATTATTAGCCTGTAATAAATAAAATAATTACGGAGAAAAATGAAATAGTGTATATTAGTAAATAAGGAGGCTATGGTGCTCAGTCTCCCAGCAAAACAAAACAAAAAAGAAAGTGGGCTTCTATATTAACAGGGAGCAGTTCTCATTTCTTCTTTCAAACTGTCTTCTCTGCTAAACTGTCAACCTTACTTTCACATTAACAAAATCCCAAGGCTTTTTTTTTTTTCTATTTTAGTACTGTGTCATTTGTGTAGGTTGCTTGAATGGAGATGAATTTTATTAGTATCTTTAAGCTAGGTACATGCCAATTGCTAGGAGATTTAGAGACACCTCGGGATGTTCCTCTGAACTCTGGTGTAACAGGGAGACTGGTGAGGCGCAAGAGACTCTGAGCCCCAGATGTCACAATGTGTTGAGGTGTGTAACTCACTGATTGCAGCAGCATCATGCAGTGTTGGACACTAAATATTTATCAACCACCCAAACCACAGAACTAGGTTTTTTTTCTTCCCCTTGAACTTTTCTGCAGCTGTCTTTATGGGGAGAATTTTCAAAACCATCTAAAGGGCATAGTCCTGCTAACTGTAAAAATTAATTAGGAAATTTTGAACACATTAGGCACAATCTGGTACTTTTAAGCTAACTTTGTTTCAAAGTTGATTATACAGACATATATTATTTTATAGAAGCTGAAGAACTAAATAGGAGAAACGTAAAAATGAAAATGTTTTCTTTTAGGGAAAAAACAAAGAAATCATTAACTTCACACAGGGATATAAAGCCTAAATTTCTTGACTAAGCAGTTATAATTCACATCCTAAGTTTATATTGATAGCTTGAGGAAAGATTTAGTAAGGCAGTGAAAGGTTCACATATCTTTGCTTAATATCAATGAGATTTGCTAGGACAGGTCTGGAGCTGTTTCTCTGAGGAACTGTTTTCCTTATCAATTTTCTCCCCCTATACCAGGCTGATGAGTTCTGAAAACACTCTTCTGCAAGCCAGGGAAGAGGAAGGAGTCAAGTACGAACGGACCTTTGTGGCATCAGAGTTCATCGACTGGCTGATCCAGGAAGGAGAGGCCACGACACGGACTGAAGCAGAGCAGCTCGGCCGCAGACTTTTGGAGCATGGGATTATACAGCATGGTGAGAAATTTATTGCCAGGTAGCAAAAACTGCACTTCTTGTAGGTCTTTCTTCAGGTCATATCATGTGGGGGGGCTCTTATCTTCTTGGTCAAATATGCTGGAGCTCTAAATAATTTCAGAGAGGAGTCTAGGTAACTATTTAATAAAAGGGTGTCTTTTTCAAAAGTTTATTGTCTTAGTTCTGAAAATTCTGCCTCAAATGCAGAATACAGCAAGAATTTGGGATTGCGTAATAACACTGTAAGGATGTGGATGAAAATCAACGCTCCTACACTTGTGGTAATTAACTGGTAGAACTTGTTAGCAGCAATATGTATAATTGAAGTAAACAGCTTTGTAAGGATCAAGTAGGATTAGACCCATAAATAAGCTAAATTCTCTATGTAGTATAAAAATGACAGGTTCTGTATATCTTCCTACTTGAGGACAGGAGCAGAGCACAGTCTGATGCCAGAAAAGCAGCTTTCCCTCTTGGTCATGCTGCAGAGTCGTTCGAGTATGTTTGGGCAAGAAAGGTCCTATCACTTTCAGCTGAAGTGTCGTTGTATTTGTTCTGGTGAGGTAACTTCTTTGAGGCAGGAATGGAATATTTCTTCATGGTCCAGCGCAGTGGGCAGATACCGCTTCACCGAGAAGGTCCCTCTGTTAGGGCTGGAGGAGGCAGAGTTTTCTCTGTACTGCCCCGAGGGTGAAGAAATGAACACCCCTGGCACTTAGACCCATTTTACATGTTGACATCCTCTCCTCTCAGTGGAAGTTGCCCTGCTGTGACCAGGCGTTTTCCACGACGAACGCGTTGCAGTGCCTCTGGGGGTGGTGAAGGGGTGCCAGGAGATGACAGAACAAGCTGGCAGAAGCTGTTTGCTACGTTGCTTAATGCACAACGGGAAAGTAATCAGATCCTGGTGATCCGAATGTTATCACATCAACGCTAATTCTGACAGCGAACAAACAATTCATGATATTAACAGGTTGTTAATATGCAAGGTGCTAGATTGACTAGATTGCTTGTTTGTTTGTAAGAAAACCTAATTGTAACTAATAGAGGAAAATGGGGGGATAAGGGATCTGCATAGTTCCTGCGTGGTTATAATCGTGGTCACATTATCTTTAGCTTCCAATTACTAGGAGCTACTTCTGAATGTTTACAGTAATCAGCTTCCAGTTCTATAATTACCCCTGTGCTTCCTATGATTTATAGGGTGCCAACTGCTTGGAGCTTGATGGACAGGGAAGGTATGCCACAACTCCTCTTTATAGCAGCAATGATTTCATTCCTATTTTTACCCAAGCATTTTCTGTGTGTTATATACGAGGTAAACTTTCCTTAAAAAAAAAAAAAAGAGATAAAAACCCCAAATGAGAAGTGAGATTTATGCTGCTATTAATGTTTTTGCAGGGGAAATAAAGTCAGGACCTGACATTAGGTGCAAAGCTGGATTTACTTTGCTACTGAAATCTTTGCAGAGCTAAGAAATTCAGGATGTGTCTTTTATTGCAGATCAACCATTGTTTCATTAATTAAGGCAAATGCTCAGCAGTGCACCTTGGCAGGGAAATAATTTCTCCCCTCTCAGTCCAGGTTTCTGGGGAATTCCTGAGCAACGCTGGTCCTGTTCACCTTTATGGGTTGCTGTGGCCAGTTTTCCAGATTTATCCCCTACCCATCCTCTTCTAGCAGGCATGAACACACGCAAAGCACCCTGTTAGAAAGAGATTTGAAATCCTGAAGTGACTGCAAATGGGGCGCTGGGATTTGGTTGACTGCTGAGGAGGTGGCCTTCTCACTCCAAGGTACCATCATCTTCCTCACTCAGCTTTTATCAGGGCAAAGATAACTCAGAGGGGATTTCACACTGACTTGATGGGAAGCTGGAAGTACATAAAACTGGGTGATGTCCTTGAGATTTATCTTTACCAGTGGACATGCTTTGTGGATGCTCCTAAGCAGGAGATTCCATTCTCCCCTGGATTTCACTGAAACAATTTGTCTAGATAATGATAGGAATATTGATGAAAGTAGTAGCAGAATTAACACCCAGCTGGCTTGGGGTTCACTTTAGCAAGTGGAAACGATCTGTGCATTTTGAAGGTTTATGTATGCTGACTGCCTCTAAGAAGGGAGCTTGAAATGAGAATTCCTGGTACAAAACTGGGGATATAAACTGTAAAACAGCAGGATCGGTATTCTCTTTTTTTCCCCTCATCTCACTGAATTCTACATCCAATTACAAAAAAAAAAAAAAAGGTATTTTTCTATCTCTTAGTACAGTAAACTCATTTCTCCATTGTATGCTCCCTTTGTTTTGTATCTCAGCAGCAGTACCAAAATGTTACTTGACACTAATTGGCATCCTTGTTGGCAGAACCAGCAGAAAGACTCTTGACTGTGCAGGAGTGGAGAATAAAATATGTTCCTACCCTAAAGACAATCTTCTGCTAGCAGTATTGTTTGATATCCACAATATGGAATAAAATAAAGCTCGCTCTACTATTCTTATGAAGTATTTATTATCTAATGCAGTAGAAAGTAACAGAAATGGTTGCATCAAGTTGCCAGTCTCAGTAATAATCTTCCAGCCGCAACTGAATTGTGCAATTTAGTTTTCCTGATACTGACTTTCGTTTCAATTACTCAGAGAAGCTCTATTCTGCAGCTGAGGTACTGTACTCGCAGAAGCTTCCTGTCACATTTACCTTCACTTTAATTGGTCAGACACAAACCAGGTTTCACACAGGAAACAAACACTGATGACAATTTTAAAAAGGAAAACAGTGGTTTAAGAGGAATTGCATAAAGGCTGTAAAAACAACAAATGTTTCAGTTTAAAAATAATTTTCCATGTCTCTTTGAGCATATATATCTATAGATATTTCCCCTATCATGCATGTAGATGATGAAACGTGATTAAGTGCTGAATTGCTTCCTTCCAAAATCCCACTGGTGCATATGAATTGTAACCCACAAACCACCATTTCACAAACAGGAGCCAGATGTCCTTTCCTGGGAACTGGTACCCCCAGGTAGTATGGAAATAAAAAAGTACAGGTAGCAGGGTATTATGCACTGTCCATTTCTTGAAGGCTTGTGTTGGCAGTGCCATCGCATTCGTTATTCTGCATTTGTGAACACTGATGGTCTTCACCAGAATATAGAAATAAAGGTTGCGTGGAGAATTTTACACATGGTGATGTGCATTCAATCAGGGCATGAACAAAAGGCACACAGAACACATTTCTCAGCTGTAGAAAAGCCCATTTCTAGTATGGTGAGATAGGTACAGCTTTGTAATATTAACAGAGAAGACTTTCCTGCAGGAGACTGGATCTTTCCTAGTTCTTCTTCATATGGAAATGTTGAGACAGATGAGCTGCTGTGGTCAAAACTTACATGCAGCTGGAGAAGAAGAAAGTTCTCTGACAGCTCCAGGGTAGATCAGGCCAAAGTGAGGATGGGCTGAGGACAGGCAGAGGACAGCATGAGCATCCACACATAGTCACAGCCCTTCCTCATCCTGGAAAACAGAGATAGAAAGATGTCCAGGGAGGAAAGAGGGTATCCACAGAGCTCTTTCTGGCACCATTTCTTGGCTCATACTTGGTTATGGCACTTGCTGCAGCACTTACCCTGCACCTGCAGCAGAGCACTACTGCCATTACAGGCTAAGTCCTCCCATCCTCCTCTGAGGACTCATGTATGGAGTCTGGGAAGCTGTATGGAAACATTTGTCTGCCTTGCAGAAAGGTTTAAGGTCTTGTTTAAGCTGATGGAGAGGACTTTAAAGTTTCTGGGGGAGGGGAACCTCAATCCATCCCACTCCTACTAGTTTGATGCTAGTGCCAGCAATAGATGGCACTATAACCCCTAACCCTAACCCAGAACCTGGAGAAGGATCGCAGGTCAGCAGGAGAGCACCTGAGGAGCAGCACGAAGGAATTCCAACCACTCCAGCCAGTAAATTAGCTTCATCCGGAGCCCAGCATAAATGCCTCTATGCAACACATGTAGCATGGGGAACGAAGAAGAGGAGTTAGAGGCATGCACATACCTGCAGGGCTATGATCTCATTGGCATCATGGAGATGTGGTGGGATGGCTCCTATAACTGGAGTGTTAGAATGGAAGGATTCATGCTGTTTAGGAAGGAAAGGCAGGGGAGATGAGGAGGGGCCGTCACCCTCTATGCCAATGCATGGAGCTCCACCTGGGGATGGATGAGGAGCCAGCCAAGAGTTTATGAGTCAGGATGAAAGGGAGGGCAGGAGCAGGTGACATTATAGTGGGGGTTACCTGACCAGGAAGACTGAGGGGATGAGGCCCTCTATAGACAGATAAGGCAGCCTCATGTTCACACACCCTGGTCCTCATAGGGGACTTCAACCACCGCAATATCTGTTGGAGGGACAACACAGCAGGGCATAAGCAATCCAGGAGATTCCTGGAATGCATCCATGATAACTTGCTTCTCTAGGTGATAGAGGACCCAACAAGGAGAGGTACTATGATGGACCTTGTTCTCACTAGCAAGGCGGGGCTGGTTAGGAATGTGAAGCTCAAGTGCAGCCTTGGCTGCAGTTGTAATGAAAAGGTGGAGTTCAAACATGATAACTTCCTTCTCTAGGTGATAGAGGACCCAACAAGGAGAGGTACTATGATGGACCTTGTTCTCACTAGCAAGGCGGGGCTGGTTAGGAATGTGAAGCTCAAGTGCAGCCTTGGCTGCAGTTGTAATGAAAAGGTGGAGTTCAAAATCCTTAGGGCAGGAAGGAGGGCACACAGCAAGTTCTCTGCCCTGCACTTCAGGAGAGCAGACTTTGGCCTCTTCAGGGATCTGCTTGGTACAGTATCATGGGATGAAGCCCTGGATGGGAGAGAGGCCCAAGAAAGCTGGTTAATATTCAAGGATCACCTTCTCCAAGCTCAGGAGCGATGCATCCCACAAAGAGGAAGTCAGACAAAAACACCAGGAGGCCTGCGTAGGTAGAAAGGGAAATGCTGGTCAAACTCAAACACAGAAAGGAAGCCTACAGAAGGTGGAAGCAAGGACAAGTAGCCTGGAAGGAATACAGAGGAATGGTCTGAGCAGACAGGGATCAGATTAGGAAAGCTAAAGCCCTCACAGAATTGAATCTGGCCAGGGACATAAAGGGCAACAAGAAAAGCTTCCATAGGTATGTCAGTGACAAAAGGAAGATGAGGGAAAATGTGGGCCCTCTCTGGAAATGGGAGACCAAGTCAGCTGGGATGTGGAGAAGGCTGAGGTACTTATTTGATCCAGTCTTCAATGGCAAGTGCTCAAGCCACACCACCCAAGTCGCAGAAGGCAAAAGCAGGGACTGGGAGAATGGAGAACTGCCTACTGTAGGAGAAGATCAAGCTTGTGACCATCTAAGGAACTTGAAGGAGCTCAAGTACATGGGACATGACAAGATACATCCACAGGTCCTGAGGGAACTGGTGGATGAAGTTGCTCAGCCACTATCCATCATATTGAGAATTGTGGCAGTCCAGTGAAGTTTCCACTGAGTGGAAAAAGGAGGATGCAGGTAACTACAGGCCAGTCAGTCTCACCTCTGTACCCAGCAAGAAAATGGAACAGATCTTTCTGTGCTATGGCACATGGAAACTAAGGAGGTAATTGCCGACAGCCAACTAAAGGCAAATCATGCCTGACAAAATTGATAGCCTTCTACAATGGGGTTACAGTGTTGGTAGATAAGGGGAGAGCAACTGATGTCATCTACCTGGACTTCAGCATAGTGTTTAACACTTTCCCACACAACATCCTTGTCTCTAAATTGGAGAGACATACATTTGAGGGATGGACCACACGATGGATAAGGAACTGGCTGGATGGTCGCACTCAGAGAGTTGTGGTCAATGGCTCAGTGTCTGAGTGGACACCAGTGATGAGTGGTGTTCCTCAGAGGTTGGTTCTGGGGCTGGTGCTGTTCAACATCTTTGTTGGCAACATGGACAGTGGGATTGAGTGCACTCTCAGCAAGTTTTCCAGTGACACCAAGCTGTGTGGTGCACTGGAGGGGCCTTGACAGGCTGGAGAGATGGGCCTGTGTGAACCTCATGAAGTTCAACAAGGCCAAGTGCAAGGTCCTGCATATGTGTTGGGGCAATCCCAACCACAAATACTGGCTGGGAAGAGAATGGCTTGAGAACAACCCTAAGGAGAAGGACTTGGGGTGTATTGGTCAATGAGAAGCTCAACATGACCTAGCAGTGTGCGCTGGCAGCCCAAAAAGCCAACCGTATCCTGGACTGTATCCAGGGAGGTGTGGCCAGAAGGTTAATGGACGTGATTGTCCCCCTCTACTCTGCTCTTGTGAGACCCCACCTGGAGTAATGTGTCCAGCTCTGGGGCCCTGGACAAGGACCTGTGTCCAGCGAGTCCAGAGGAGGCCATGAAGATGCTCAGAGGGCTGGAGCACCTCTGCTATGGGGACAGGCTGAGCGAGTTGGGCTTGTTCAGCCTGGAGAAGAGAAGGCTCCGGGGGGACCTTATTGCAGCCTTCCAGTACCTGAAGGGGCTACAAGGAAGCTGGGGGGGACTTTTTATAAGGGCCTGTAGTGACAGGACAAGGGGGAACAAGTTGAAATTGAAAGCAGGGAGGTTTAGATTAGATATCAGGAAGAAGTTCTTCGCGGAGAGGGTGGTGAGGCACTGGAACAGGTTGCCCAGAGAAGCTGTGGATGCCCCATCCCTGGAAGGGTTCAAGGCCAGGCTGGATGAGGCTTTGAGCAACCTGGTCTAGTGGAAGGGGGCCCTGCCCATGGCAGGGGAGTTGGAACTAGATGGTCTTTAAGGTCCCTTCCAACCCAAACCATTCTGTGATTCTATGTGCCGCTTTCCTGTTTGGGCCTGCAAGAAGTGTGGGTCTGAGCAGCAGCACTCACCTTCCCGTGCCAGATCGCACTCTCACTCCTTTGCTGTGGGTATTTTCCAAGCTGCTGCTTATCTTCCAGTGCATGTGCTTTTTGTTATTTCCTCTCTGACATCCCTCCAGTACCTTCCTCAGGCTGTGACCGCGTGGTGCAGCATGAAGCGGTTTGCTTGGCTGCCCACTCTGCTCCAGTGAGGTGGGATGCAGATTGCCAGCCTCAGACTGGCAGAACAGATGTGTGATGGGTTCTGGAAAGACTATAGACTTTGCTTACCTGAATGAGTGAGGGGCAGAAAAACTTCTTTTGGAGATGACTGCCTAGGAAGTATCTTTTGAGAAACATTTTATCAGTGCTAGGATTTTATAATGATAGTAAATATGTGGTAAGATGTCCTAGGCATGATATGAGTGTCTTCTGCCCCCAACCCCATTTAGAATACCTTTCAGCTTTAAAAAGTTTTACAGAGTTAATTGCACTTACCCGGACCTGGTTCATTCAAGCCAGGCACATATTCTGCTGGCCCAGTGCAGAAGCAGGTTCTTACCCCCTCTCAAGAGTTAACCTTTTATCAGCAAAACTCCACTGTGCAAATTACTTTCAAAGATAAAACCAAACATTTTGTAGTGACTTAGTGAGAACAGTAAATATTGACATATGCTATCTCCCAGTCTCTGCAGAAATGTCTTAAAATGCAGATTTAATTTTCCCTATTCTTGCAAGGACTCTGTACCTTTATGCAGAGTCATTCCTCTGAACAACCTAATCACAGCGTTTAGTTTTAAGCATCGATATACATAATGCAGTTGAAAGTTTGTTTTAATTGTGGAAGTAGATTAAATATCTGATGAAGTATTATTTCTTTTGCTTTTGTTGAAAACCTTTCCCTCTCATCCAGAACTGTAAAGTACACATTACTACACTTAACTTTAGATGTCAAACTGCTTATGATTAGCTGACATTTCTTACTTTGTAAGTGAAAAATTGCCATGTATGTGAAATATACACTTCTTCCTTAATTTGAGATTTCTCTTTGGAACCCCTTTTCTTGGAAATATCAGCTGCAGGTAGCAATTTATAAGTGCCATTGAACCGTCCCATAAATCCGTGACCTCAATGATGATAAGCTTTCTCGTTCAAAATTAACGCATAAGAGTTTTTATATAATTTTCCTACCTGATCTCACACTGGATCATATCAGCTGTTGGATATAGTCCTTGTGTATACTCCATACTAAAAATTATAAAACATCACATTTTTACAGATGGTGCCTTGATTTATCTCAGTAAAACACAACCCTTCAACTAGTCTTTGAAGCCCTGCAACACAACTGTGTTTTATTATAAGCCAGGTTCCCCTGAGCCGATGCCATGCAGAGGCATTCTGTTGTTTCTTTGTGTGGCAGTTCTTCCCTGGCAGTTCTTATACACAGGGACAGTAACCTCACCCATGGTAATTCCACTGCTTATGCTAAATCTGGAGACCACATTGCATATTTTTCATGATTTTGCCCTGGTAGGAAAGTCAGAGATTAAGAACTTTGTATATAATTGTTTAATTTTCCATCTTCCTCTTCTATCGGCTTCTCATTGTGCTCTTCTTGCAGTTGTCTTATCTAAAGCAGAAAAAAATGGTTTTTGAAAGAGCCACACGCTCTATGCCTTATGTAAATAATATATGAAGACTTCTTTTCATATTAACTACTGAATTCTGTTTTTCTGACAGAGAATGGGTTTCAGTTTTTAACAGCTGCAACAGGAAAATAAAACAACCCAGATGGGCCTTTTCATCTTCTGCTTCCCTTGCCACAGACTGTACTTTCCATACTTTATTTGGAAGCAAAGAAAAGCAGTTGGCTATGTTCTGTAAACTCCCTAAGTTAAAGACAATAAATCCTCATATACAAACTGAAAAGACTGCTGAAAAGCATGTGATTCAACACTGGCTTTTCAAGCTGGAGTAAGTTGCGTGTATTTGAAAATAGACTGCGAATAGATTGCAAACCTACTGGAAAGACAAAATGTATATAGAAACACTTCCCTGCATAGCTATTTTAAGGCAGCTGAAATAAAATGTTAATGCACTGAGCAGAACATAACACTTTAAGAAGAGCAGGATACTCTGTATTTCAGTTCCCAAGGAACTTCTGAGAGTTGTCTTTTGTAATCCTGATGCTTTAAAGGCAGTATAAAAGTTGTCTAGACCTTTTTGCACTACGTGAATATGCTACAGTTCATTGAAACAGCTCAGAAGACACGGTTCTTTAATTACATCGGAGTTTTCTTTCTGGACCTACTTACAGGTCCAGGACCTACCTACTTCTGGACACACTTACTGGCTTCACCCTTCGCTAGCATGAGCTGGAACAGCTTTCTGGATTTTATATTTCAGGGCCAGGATCTGCCTGGCAGTTTTGTATTAGAGGGTCGGTGGAAACGAGAGCAGTTCAAGCTCAGATCTGTCATCTGTTCAAAACAAATTCCTTGTACTCCAAATGAGAAAAATAATACTATTTAGTCCAGCTGCACTGCCACGAGTTTAACATGCTGGTTGAGTACATTCATGGGTGGGCTTATCTATAGCCTACATAGCATGTATGCATACAAAGAAGGTGGAAATGCAAGTGTGTGTATGGTGCAGGGAATCCAAGGCCCAAGGCCCTGTGCTCGCTGAACATCTGTAGTCTCTCTTCCTTGATCTGAGGGAGCTCCAAGCAGGTGGAATTCATCAGTATGTAAAAGGAAACTCATCTGAATAGGTGCCATTATTAAAACGCATTTGCAGATGCCAGATTAGCTTTAGAAAAACAGGAAGGCTTTGAGAGGAGTGGGAAAAGCATTGTCCAGCGCAGAATAAAGTGTTGGTTATTCTCCTCCGGCCGCACGTGTGTTGGTGCGAGGCAGGAGTGGAGGAGAGGAGCCGGCGTGGCGGGGTCGTGTGGCAGCGTGGAGCTGAGCGATGAGCAGCCACAAGCCCAGCAGCCATGCTGTGTGGGTCTCAGCAGCTGGTCAGCTCGCGGGATCACCCTGGCTCTGTGAGAGCCAAAGTGGACACACATTTCCACTGCTTCTCTGGAACGGGACCGAAACTGAGCTGGCAACAGGCCTGAGGCACAGAGGAGACAGGCTCAGCAAGCTGTGCGCTATCCACAGAGAGAGGCAAGTTTTTAAGGAACCCTTATTTTACAGTATTGATTTGTTCCCTTCCCTTTTAAATACTGGTTCTGCTTAGGAGAGGGGAGTGAGGAAGCAAAAGGGAACCAGACCCTTCCCTGGGCATGCTCGGGGAGCTGGCGGGAGCAGCACGGGCCGTGCCCTCCCTCAGATAAACCGGCATCCCCCTGCCACTCCCTGCAGCCCGCCAGCATGTCCCACCATCCTGCACACAGCTCTTCTGGGCAGTGTCCTGCTGCTTCAAGGTCTGGTCATCTGCCACTCGCTCTACGGAGGCACAGACTGTTGAGCCGGGAACAATGAAGGTCCAGAATGATCTGCAGCTTTCAACTGGCTTTAACAGCATTTTCACAGAGGAAACTACCTCCGTAATAAGATAAATTATACTTGTGAATAGACTGGGGCCACTGCCTCATGCAGCAAAAAGCTTGGAAACCTGTGTGTGCCACTGGAAAGAGTTCAGCGCTGCTTTTGTGTGTAAGTGAGGAAAGACATGACATATCAGCGCTGAAAACTCCATATATTCTGCTAATGCTTTTATAACCTCTTCCTCTTACCCCCAGCACCAGCCCACGCGCACACAAACAAACAAGCGCACACTTCAACATGTCCTCGGCTCTATCTTGAGAAAAGCAGCTCATCTTTCTCCTCAGGGAACTTGGATCTCTTTCTGACCGCTCCCTCGGCACGAAGCAGCCGTTCCCCGGCTCCAGCCACGGGCCTGCTCGGTGACAGCACGGTGTTTCTGGGGATGCGCAGGGCAGCTGGGGTGCACGGCGGGATGTGGCCTGCTGGGAATGGCAGCTTTCGGCTGGTAGAAAGCATTAATCATCGTGGTGGAGATGGGCACAGATTATCAGCGCTAAAAATCATGGGGAATTGAAGTGGTGGGAGGGATTTGGGGGAAAAGCCAGTTATGAAAATGGCCTGATTTTTGAAGCATGAGTCACACCATTTATTAAAATAGGCTTTTGTACTTTCTAAGGCCTCCTCAGTTCAACGAAATCAATGTAAAGCTACATTTCTATCTCCGCTGTGCATCAGCCTCCTTGCAGAAGCAGAAAAGAAAATGGTGTTTGAGCCCTGTGCAGAACCCAGATTTATGTCAGAATCAGAAGCTGAAAGAAGATTTGCATGGACATTGCAATTTATATTTTATGTGTCTGGACAGAAACTGTGAAGCAGCCAGACACAAGGACCGCCAAAGCTGCAACTTTAGGTGTTCCCAATCTGAGAAATGCCAAAATAAATAATCTGATTTTTCTCTATTAACATTAATGTAAGTGGGGAATGGCCAGATAAAATGCTTGCCGATGAAGTTTGCCAACGATGGGTAGATGAGACAGTGAACAAATAATTGAGCTCTATTAATTAAATGGTCATTACCTAAGAAGTGGTGTGTTTTCGTATAACTGATGGTATAACTAGAGGGCAATACATCCAGGAAATGAGAATACAGGCTCTGCTTGTTGGTGTGAAGCAGCGCTGTGCTGGGAAAGGAGGATGTACAGGGCACAAATAACTCACAGCTTATGCTTTTTGTGCGGTACAGCTGTAGTAGCTGTTACTGTGAGTCTGAGATGTACAAAAATGACGACAGCAAATAAGAGAAAAAAAGTGAAGTTGTGACTGTGAGCATGCAGTTCTGATAGCTGGATTTTAGGAAGGATAAAGAAATTCTTAAGAGGACTCAAGGAAGTCTAAAAAACCTCAGAATTTATGGGTGTTATTTATTCAGTGGATCAAAGATATGTTTGAGAGTTGGCTTCATCACTTTACAGACTTCTTTTACAAATATTTCTGACCAGATCTTCTGTAACTTTCTGATGCAGGTGTGTCAAAGTCCAGGGATTAGCAGCTAAAGTTAAATAAATTTAGCCTTGAGTTCAATCTTTATTACCTGGCAGGGAAAGTAACGGAAGGCTTGAACAGTTCGTAAGGGGAGCGGTCATTACAGGATGCTTTAATGTATGAGTAAACTATATTTTTTAAAGACAGTTTTTAAATTCTGTTTCTGCAAGAAATTTTGTGGCCCCTGTGTGTGGGAGATTAGACTGGTGGGTTGTGACCATACCTCCGAAGTTTGACATCGGGGACTGTGAATTAATGTTGGTGCCTGTCCCTCCAGGACCATAAATGCTCTTGTGCACTTTTATGATTTTGGAGGTTGTCAGTCACCATATTTTTGCTTTGTTCCCTTTGGTACATTTCTTTCTGTTTCGTAAGGTGCACACTGTAACATGAACATGTTGCCACATGAGCACCGGTGAATTAAATTGGAACAAAAAACCCACAAAGTCACTCCACCTTGCTGTTTACATCACCCTCATCGTGTACAAGTACGGGTCCTAATCCTCGTCAGCCACAGCCTGACAATTTAAGACAAACAGAAATGGGTGCCAGCTTGCTTTTCTATGCTGCATTATAAAGGGGAGTGAACTAATTCAGGAGTTAAGTGAATCCCTATCCGGAGATGGCAACTTCCACAAGAGAGACAGATACCTGGAGCAGGAGCCTTGTTGGGCACCACGAGTTTATCTGCTGCTGCCTCTGATTCAACACTCCACGTTAGCTCGAGGTAACAACCTCTAAACTACCTTTAAAGAAATCCTTCCTGAGCACGTCTGTGCAGTCCTCTCAGCATGCTGCAGTCAGCTTGGCAAAGCTTATCACTCCCACATTTCTTTGCTGATTGCAGAACAATGCGGACTGTTAAGGCAGCTGAGCTGAGCACCCATGCCTTCACCGGTACCTCTCACTGGGCACGTACCAGGCACAACCAAACCAACCTTCTGTGTGAGCTCTGTGTCTGACATTCACTTACTTGTGATTTATCAAAGACAAGGGCACGAGTAGCTCCTTCTGGTTAATGCTGAAAGTCAGCCACTGCACCTGAGGAATGCCTCAGAGACAGCCTGCACCGGTGTGTGCTTCCTCCTCCTCAACCTCTTCCTTCTGATCCGTGATCTGGAAATCCCTTTTTCCACACCATTCCAGACAGATACACTCGTCTTTAGGCAAAACCACAGCATGGACATTTCATTCTGAATCATGAACGTGTCAGATGATTGACATGCTCATGGGGCATGCCAACAATATTCTAGAATTTCAGAGTGCTTTATGATGTCTCCAACACGAGTGTGTGTTGATCACTGATTATTATGATTTCTGAAGACTGTCAGAACACTTCAGTTAATGACACAAACAGAACAGTTTTAATTAAAAACTGTAGTGCCATAATATTTAACTTGAATCAGAAACCATAATGATATTTCTTATACTGCAAGTGGTTGGCAACAGTAATTCTATGTCCAAGTGAGTATTTGTGGGGCCCTCTTTCATGTCACGACATGAATCCCAATAGTGTGCAGAATAAGTAAAGCTTGTCTTTTTAAGTTTCAGGGAACTATTTAAGATGTCATCAACAAAAAAGGAAGTTTTTTGTATTTGCATCAGGTTATTCTAATAATGTGGTAGGATATTGCTAGATACTGCTACTTTTACTTATTGTGCCAGTGGTCTGAAAATGAGACTGGTAGCTGCGAACACCTACGTATTAACTCTGCCTCTGATAGCAAATCCTTCTGTGCATGTAGGCAAGTCTCCAAATCTCTCCTCCTCTATTTCCATTCTTCAAAAATAGTGATCGTTAGTAAGTGTTGTTTAATATCATTGCGTACTGTATGTGTCCAAAATGATGAGCACAGCAGCAGCGTGTGCCTACAATATTGTCAGAACACAGTAACAAATTGCTTGCGATGCTAAAGTCAACTTAGCAAAGCCGTTTTGCTCACGGAGCAGACATACGCCTGATTTGAGGAAACAACAGGTTCAGCACCAAAATGAAGAAGAGTAAAACCAAGCAGCACTGGCTCTTAAGCTCTTCAACAGAACCAGGCAATCTAGGTAACAGGGGTCTTTTCTGTAGATGGTACCTGAAACCTCGCAGTTTGGCTGGCTGGCATCACCTTTCTCCTTTTTTTATCACAGAAAGCAGAGTTTCAAACTCTTCCTATTTCCAAACTCTGAGAAATGCCCTTCAGCTACTCCACGCTGCAGGACTCCGGGGCAGTCTGTGTGGCAGCTCGGGCACAGGCACGTGCAGTTCAAAAAGCTTCTGTGTCCTGATTATTCCTTGCGTCCCAAAGGCAAGAGGTCTATTTGAACAGCGTCCCCACTCTGACAGTAGACCAGGCAGGCAAGAGACATGCTTTTTTGCAAGATGGACTTATGGTCTGACCCCATATGGCAGTTTCTGTATGTGTATGGAGGGCTGTGCCCTGAATATCACAGCTCAGACCAGCCTCTATTGCCTGGATGATGATAATTTACTTGACAACCCTGTCATGAATATTCTCTCTGGGACCACCAGCTGCCTCAGAAGGTGGCTGGGCTTTTTCCTCTTTGAGGCTATTCCTTCAGTCCACATGCATCAAATGACACACTGGAAGTTTATGTCTAAATACAGCCCTTTTTGCAAGGCTCCCCTCTATGTGGTCTACTTCCGTGGGGCTCATGGTGAGCAATCTGGGACACATGGAGGTGTTAAGAAGTGATGAAAGCAAGGAAGAGTGTGTTGGGGATGAGGACAAAGGGAAAGTGGGTCAGCAGGGCTCCAGACTCTGGATCTGGTGTAGCACCTTGGGCTGTGCTGCTTTTGGACCCCACGCGCTGGGCAGAGCTGAGACCGAGGCAAAAGTTTGGTGTCTGCGGTAGGAGGCTGAGGCCAAATGACTGACTCATGTACTCAAAGATTTGGCTGATGCCCTAGTGTGTATCTATGTTGTTGTTTACACTTTGCATATAAATACATACAACCCACCAGTTCTTATGATTCAGTATTGGAAGAAATGCAATTTGTAAACTAAGTAAATCCAGAATCTAGATCATTTGTGGAAAACGTCAGCTGTGCGAAACCATTTCTGTGGAACGTGATCACGGGAGCTAGGTGAAGATGGAGAAAATGCAGCCAAAATGTCTACTGCGGCTATTTGTGATGCTGCAGTAGTAATGCAGAGAGTACTCCAGCAGGCCTTCCTGTGATCAAGCCCTGAAGGAGTCAGAGCGCTTTCAGGACCTGGCACAGAGCTCCGTCCAACTGCTGCATTTTTCATCACTACTGAGGTGCAGCATCAGTGCCAGGGAACACGCGGAGGTTACGGCGATGCTGCAGTCTGTGGGGAGGCTCGGTGCTCCTGCTTTGACACCACCAACCTGGGATTTGCTCTGTGTCAAAACAGGTTGTAATTAAGACTTCTGCTCATTATGTAAGAAACGATTTTTGGCTGGGTGCCTGTTCCCAAACGGCGCATATCCGTGCGAAGGGGAGGAAGTGGCCTGCAGGAAGTGTCTGGGACACGGTGTCTGTGGTGAACAAGACAGAGGAAATACATAGGTCTTGGTTCTTTGCTGCCCTGGAGCTCTGAACGAGGTAGTCAGTCAGAGCTCGAGGCATGCCCTAGGCTGATGAATTCGATGGAAGGAGCTAAGTCTGGTCTGTAGTGAGCAGCAGCACCAAACGGCATACAGGGGGAGCATGTGTGGAGATGGACCATTATGCTCCCTGCCACGGAAAGATAAAGTTCTTGCATTTCCACTTGACAAAAGGAAATGCTTGTCATTAAGTCCTGTAAAAGGCTCCTTTCAGTGATGACTACTAAAGTTCCTAATTTGTTACTGACACTCTAAAAGTGTGTATGTTGAAGCTGACCACCTTCCTCCTTTTTCCAAGTCTTCAGAGGGGAGCGCTCTGGGTGTTATTTCCTTATTCCAAGGTGTGCAGTGCACACATTGCAGAAGGGTATGCTCTGATTTCAGTCTTACCGCCATAGACTTTCTATCCATTTCTTTTTCCAGTGTCCAACAAACACCATTTTATGGATAGCAACTTGCTCTACCAGTGCAGAATGAACTTCCGCCGGCGGCGGCGATTAATGGAGCTCCTCACTGAGAAATCCCGCTTGATGCCAGAAAGCCACGACAGTCCATTTTGCTTGCGCAAGCAGAACCATGACAACAGAAAACACACCAGTTTTCTCTCAGGTGACTCATCAACTGTGCTGCTGTCTGTGGGGCGACATCCATTCGCTTGACTTACCAAATCTTTAGCTCCCTGGAATGGTTTTGCATCTGTATCAGTAGCATTTCATATGCTGGTCAAAAATCAGTCTCCATGAACAAACAGAACTGGTTAAAATCCTTTCAAGCCCAAAGTAATTAGCTATGTATTCCATGTGGGGGTTCTGAGAAGAGTAAAAGTGAGGGGAAGGGGTCCTGCAGTATTTGCTGTACAGCAATATCTAGCAAGAACGGAAAGAAAAAATGGGAAGTAGAAGGAAAAATGGAAAAAAATTGTTTCCCTATATTGAAATGCCTCCTAGGAGACACCGCAATAGGAGCAGTTCAGCCATCGTGCTGGCTACAGTATACATGAGTGTATCATACTCATGCAGTGACTCTTCTAACTATGTAAAACGCACTCGCCCCTTGCCAGTGTTGTCAGTGAAGTATTTGAAAGAAAGTAGGGAAATGGGTTTAATAACTGATCCCGGTTCCCTTTCCCTGTATTTTCTCTCTGTAGTGAGTCCCACCAAGGAGATAAAGATCGTGTCGGCAGTCCGGAGGAGCAGCATGAGTAGCTGTGGCAGCAGTGGGTACTTCAGCAGCAGCCCAACGCTCAGCAGCAGTCCCCCCGTGCTCTGCAACCCCAAATCCGGTGAGCACCAGCATCTCCTACAGTGCACAGGAGCCAGGGCGCAGACAACTGTTTGGGGATAAGATGATATTAGGAATGCCTAGCATTGCATCCAAATTTATCTTTTCAAGGATACATTGAAAATTCACAGCTTCACAGGTTTTGTAGGCCAAAGGGGACTATTATCATCCTGTAGCCTCAAGTCCCGCTGAACACAAGCCAGACGTCTGCCTCGAATAATCTCTGCATCAAGCCTGTAATTATGGCTTGAGCTGCAGTTTATCTCTTAGGAGGACATGTAGTCAGAGACCCAGATTTGCCTCTTCATTGCCAAGCTCTGAAATGATTCAAATCTCCTCCTAGAGACATTCCTTCAGTGCAAGTCAGAGGAGAGTTTAACTATACGGTGGCTGCTTGAGCTGCTGCGAAATAGCACATCTCAGAAAACAGCAGCATCTGAAAAAGGAGGCAGAATTGTTTGAGCCTGTCAGGGACCATTTCAACATTTTTTTTTTTGTTTGTTTGTTCAGGTCTTACACTGGTCTGTTTAGAAAGGTAAAAGTAGTGTTGAAGCTTATTTTCCTTTTGAAAGGATTTCCTATCTCACGCCGGAAGCTTAAACACACCCATTCTTCCACAGTTCACTTAAAATTGCTTCTTACCGTACCTCTGGGAAGGGGAAAACAGACCAGGATAGGTATTGTTTCAGCCGCTCAGTTTTCCTCAGAAACAGCCCTGAGTTTCAAAGCAGAGTCCCCGCTGCCCTTTGTGCTCCTTATTATTTCGAATTTACTGGGTCTTTGCCGACGGTGTGGGGAGAGCTGTTCAGCGGGGGAAGGCTTCAGTGGGTATGTGTAAGCTTTGCTTTCAAAGGGATGTTGGCGTTTGAAATGATTACTGGAGAGTACCTCAAGCCCCGTATGAGTCCTGTTCAAAACACTGACAATCTATTCTGGAGATGAGTGAGCTAAAGTGCATTTCATTCC
>NW_010268727.1:0-235 GCF_000690775.1 Eurypyga helias
CCAAGGCCAGTCTGTATGAGGCTTGGAGCAACCTGTTCTAGTGTAAGGTGTCCCTGCCCGTGGCAGGGGGTTTGGGACTGGATGGTCTTTACGGTCCCTTCCAACCCAAACCATTCTGTGATTCTGTGATAATGCATTCAACTGCAGTGTAATGGAGCAGGTACAACTTTTCATGTAGTTTAAATGTCAATTAGAACAGGAAATTACATATAGTCCTAAAGTACAGCTGATGGCA
>NW_010268727.1:245-1532 GCF_000690775.1 Eurypyga helias
CGGACATGCTGAGCTGTATTGCATTTCCCCTCCCCAGAGATGCTGCTGTAGCTCTGAGTGAGGGACCATTACAATTGTCCGTGTAAGGAGCATTGTATACTGTCCTATACTGCAGCAGGACTGCCTCTCTCCAGGGCTTGGAAACCTTTACATATTTTACAGGGTGAATATATCAAGTGACACTTTGATAGAGGCATGTTGTGGGTAGCACGTACCCATACAGCAGCAGGTGAACGTGATATTAAAGTCTTCCTGAGCTACAGTGATGTAGGATTTGGGTTAGAGATGGCAGAAGAATAAAAGCTGAAGACATAACTAAGTATAAATAATGTTTTATTTCCTGTTTGTCTTACATTGGTTTTACTTTGAGCTTCTTTGTCATTGGCTTTCTTAGTTTTGAGACTTAACGGTACGTAGAATGGGGTAAAAACATACACCTGTGATGTCGTTGTAGCAGTAAATCAAAATTTGTATGTGATCAGTATTGTATAATCAGTATTTAATTTCTTTAACGTTTCATATGATGAGGATTGGCCCAAGATCTATGCTCTGTCTTATTTATCCTGTGATGTATGAAAGTGGGAAGGGTAACGAGGGATAATTTCTTCACAAGTAATGTGCTGAGAACCCAAACAAATATACCCAAGTCCTCTGAATGGCCTAACACACATGCCAAATTTTGGGTGTATGGTAGATGTCTTTGGTGTAATTACTAAGCCAAAATACAACTTCAATAACTGGAATCAGTTCCCCTTAAGGAAGGGGTCCCTTAAGAAATGCATCCTGAAGAGTCGCTTCCAGTGGGGCTGTTTTTAGTGGTTTGCAGGTGGGTCAGAACTGACTGTGGTGCAGAGAAAGATGTGAGAAGAGGTATTATGCTTCAAATAAAGCTGGAGGGGAGTTGCTAGACTGTATCACTTCAGAATTTATGTAGGGGGGAAAAAAAGGCTAGAAGGAGTAAGTACATCAAATGTCCCCTCTTGCTAAAGTCCATGGTTTTCTTGAAAGTCAAAAGAAAATAAAAGCGTGTGCCGGGAGGACTATTTTGGAAATACGGCGAGCATGGAGGTAGATTTGAAGTAATTTGGAAAGGCAGCATGGCAAAAAGCTGCGAAGGAGTAAACGGATGCGAGCGGCTTGGGTGGCTAGCGCTGCTTTATAAAATTCCTCTGCAATTATTAAAGAGTAGTTTTGTCTCGTGTCTGTAAGAATGTGCCCAGCATTTTAGGGCTGTGATGGACTCTAAGATGGCACGGTCACAGGAAACCCTTTTGTTTCTGTGGTCAG
>NW_010268727.1:1563-17069 GCF_000690775.1 Eurypyga helias
GAAGCGTCTCCCAGACGGATTGGGACCATCACTGCAGTCACGAGCAGACTGCAGTGTGGCAGAGGGTATTTTTGGTAAAATAACTGGAAAGTTGCTGTAGTCTGGCAGACACAGGGGAAAATGTTGGCAATAACAAGGCTGTGTTGCCAAGAGTACTCCGAGGCATTTTTGCTTTTCACCTCCCAGCACTTATCACTGGAGGGCAGTGGAGTCTGAGAAGAGGACTGTAAGAAGAAAACCACAGATAAAGAACATGGCATGGCTCCTGGGCGACTAACACAGCACATGCTCCAGACACTGAGCGTGTCACTGAGGGTGAGAGTGAGGATTTTATTTGCATTACTTTAAAGTCATGTCCCATAGCCGGGTGATGTTGGGTATGTTGTTCCTGCCACCATCACTGCGCCATGCAACACCGCCCTGACCGCATCAATGATGCTGTGGAGGATGGGTTGCAACACACCCCTCTGCCTCAGTTTCTCTGCTCGGACACCAAGAGGGTTCATGTGGTCCCACCACATGAAAATACAAAAAATGAAGTGATCTGTGAAATTTGTGTAACTTGGGTAGTAGGCGATAAGTGTGGCCGAGTGGGATGAGCTCGCCTTGAACCGCTGGAAGAGCAGTAAGTGGAGGGAGCTGTACTTCAGCATCCAGTGCACATGGGGTGTCTCCAACCCAGCCACATCCATGTAATGGAAGGGTTTCCTGGTACAGCCCTGAGGCTGCCCAGGTATGAAGAAAGCAGAGACAACCTGGGCATTTCTGTCCCAACAGCTTCGGTTCTGCACGCAAAGTCTGAGCTTGCTCGCTGCAGTCAAGGGAGGAGAAAATGCTGTTTTGGGGTAATTTGGCTGTGTGTATTCAGCATGGCCCATATCTATGGGCTTCGTCTTGGTGGTGTGAAGCAGGCACTGGCATGTTTTGAATATCCATGGATTCTCTTAAACTTTGCAGTGCAGGTGAAATATGTTGAGGCATGTTCACCGCTTGCAGCATCTCTGCAGAGGCAGAAGGAGCATGGAAATGGCTTGTTGCGCAAACGTGCCTTGTTTTCTCTTGCCTGCCTGTGCAATGTTTTCCCTCGCTTCATTCTGCTAGTCCTTTCCTGTTCTGCTCACTCTGAGGTGGTCCCTGAAGAGCTACAACATGGTGGAGTCTCCACCATTTGCAGCTTCACCAGTGACACAGAGAAGGACCGAGGAGGTGGATGAAGTATTTACTTGTATTTACACATGGTTGCAGACCACAGCTTGGCTGGTTTTAGATGATCGTCAGAAGGCAACAAGAAATGTTTTTTGGTTTTGTGGGTTTTTTTGATTTAGAAAACAGAACTAAAGCTGAGACAAGCGTGATGGTTTGGCTTTCTCAGTAAGGGGCTGAGCTCTTGGCAACTGAGCATGGTGAACTCGGTGCACCTGCATTTTGGGGGTGCTGCTCGCTGGGTGTGGCTTAGGTTCCAGTTAAGAAAATGGAAGATGGTGGATGAAAAGCTGAACATGAGCCGGCTGTGTGCACTGGCAGCCCAGAAAGCCAACCGTATCCTGGACTGGATCCAGAGCAGCGTGGCCGGCAGGGCGAGGGAGGGGATTCTGCCCCTGTACTCTGCTCTGGTGAGACCCCACCTGGAGTGCTGCGTCCAGCTGTGGAGCCCTCAACATCAGGAGGACATGGACCTGTGGGAGCGAGTCCAGAGGAAGCCACGAAGATGCTCCGAGGTCTGGAGCACCTCTGCTCTGGGGACAGGCTGAGAGAATTTGGCTTGTTCAGCCTGGAGAAGAGAAGGCTCCGGGGAGACCTTATAGCACCTTCCAGTGCCTGAAGAGGCTACAAGGAAGCTGGGGGGGACTTTTTACAAGGGCCTGTAGTGACAGGACAAGGGGTAACGGGTTTAAATTGAAAGTGGGGAGGTTTAGATTGGATATCAGGAAGAAGTTCTTCCCGGAGAGGGTGGTGAGGCCCTGGAACAGATTGTCCAGAGAAGCTGTGGATGCCCCATCCCTAGAAGTGTCCAAGGCCAGGCTGGATGAGGCTTGGAGCAACCTGGTCTAGTGGAAGGTGTCCCTGCCCATGGCAGGGGGTTTGGAACTGGATGGTCTTTAAGGTCCCTTCCAACCCAAACCAGTCTGTGAGTCTATGAAATAATGAGCTCTCTCATTGAGTCAGAGCTGAAATCAGCCCCATTTTTGGCCACAGACAAAACTTGGAAGCCTTGCTCTGCTGATTTCAAGTGAAATCCATGGGGATCATAATGATACCTGAACAAGAACTTCTGTGAAGATAGCTGGCCGTAAAATGGGCGTTTGAAAACAAGCAAATGGTGGTGTATTCGCTTTCTTCTCCTGTTGTCTTTTATTAAGAAAGTAGCAGTCCTCCTATACTTACCCAGTGACAATTTTAAATTTTCCTAAAAATGGAGACTATTTTCCTATTCACCAAATACCAAATTACTTTAGAAGGATGAGAAAAAACATCTTGTAAAAAAGTAGACTTTTAATTTTATTTTCCTGTAAGGATAATATTGGCCAGGATTTAACTAGACAAAGGGAAATGGACAATAGCAGTTTAGTAACACACTTGTCTCTGTTCATGTTCCTTTCAAGACCAGAACTGGGTGTTGAGTAATAGTGTGAGATCTTTCCTTTACTAACGTGTATTGGCTTATCTTGCAATTTGATCGCTGATACAATAAAGCTGTTTAGAAGAGGATATTGGGATAGATATCCCCTGAAAATAAGTGTCTTCTGTCCTAAGTGTCTTGTCTGTGACTCAGTAATTGCCTGGCAGCAATGCATTCTCCTTTGCTGTGGTGTTCGCCTACTAGCAAGGAGCTGCAGCCATACGCAGAGCAGGAGAGACCTTCTTTGCCACGTGATACTGGATCCCAGCTACCATAACCTACAAGTACGGAATTTTATTCCCAAATCCACACTAGAACTCCTGAAAAAGCCCCCCAGTGATAGCGGTCTTTCTGCTGAATTGGACTTCTCGCTTACTTGGGCTGTTACCCTCCATGCAGCTTGAATGATTATGTTCTCAAATTCAGTTTTCCAGCGAGGGGTTTTGTCCATGTAGGCTCTGTATTTTCTGTGTGACTGGAAGCAAGTGGTGGAAAAATGCCTTTTTTATTTTCCTCTTTTTTTTTCCTTTTTTTTAATTCAGCATAACCGTATTAACATTTTGATGCTAAATGCAAGGAATCTTTGTGGTGATGCACATTTTGTCTTTCCGGAGACAACGGACAAACCGTGAGCACTCGAAGAAAAGAGAAGACTGAGCATGGCCAATGGCAACTAACCAGGACCCGCTTTGGTGTAGAAAAAAAGCAGCAAGGACTAATTAAGCTCGGTGAAAACGGGGGAAAAGCATGTCTTACGACAGCAGGGTACCTTATGTTTGCTTAACCAGATAGGACTTATGTGAACGTTTCTACCACAATGAGGAGCAGGATGCAAGATGCTACAGTCTTGGAGAACTTGCTTCTTCCTTTTTGCTGCATTTGCTTGTAGACCACTGAATTTAGCTTTGCAAACAACAAAAACTCACATATGGTATCAGGTTACAGCGGATCTCCAGATCCCTAAAAAGGCCTCTCCAGGGTGTGAAGACAGTTTACGCAACAGGGAAGCAGCAGCAGCGATAGAGCACAGCAGTAACATGTGCAGGTGATGGAAGAGATGGGGAATAAATATGCATACAGTGATTGGATTCGTTATGGCGAGTATCAGTAATGATGTATACATATGGGCAGCGGCTTGATGACTTAATAAATGGGCAAGATGACTTGTCTCTTTGAGTAAAAAAACCCATCAGCTTATTAAAAAATAATGTGTTAGTGTCAGCAAAGGAATTGAGACGAGGATGAGGCTCAGGCTATGAAGGACAAATAAATGCTGTTTGATGCAGCGCCGCAAGACACCACTTCCATCTGAGATGAAATCTCCTCTTTTACTTGGTGATGTGATGGATGGCTGGGCTTGTGGCACTCAGCTGGAGGCTGGTCCCTGGCTGGGGACATGGTGAGGTTTAGGCTTACCCTTTTCACAGAGTCTTGTGGGCAGTTCTGATGGCACTTCAGCCTGAATGGAGGGGAAAAAAAATCCCAAGATCAACGTTTATAGGGAAATTTTTCATAGTTCCCTAGAGAACAACATCCCAGGTGTTAGTGTTTTTTATCAGTAGGCTTGCAAGTGCTTTCCTTTTGGTGAGTCTCCCTTGTTTTGCAGGTGGGGAAGGTGAGTAACAGGTGAGTGTACTAGCTAGTAGCCGGGCCAGGAGGAGACCCGAGGTATCAACCACGTTTAGGGGCATTGCTCAAAAATGGAGCAATCCCCCACAGCTGGGAAAGCTGCATTTGCCCCATTCTGTGTCTTTTTTTGGTGTGATTTCTTTTTCCTGCCAGTGTCTGCTGGTGACAGTCTATAGAGTAGATAACGTTAAAATCACCACCTGTTCCAAACATTTCCAAGCCATTTCTGATACCTTGTTCTCCTTGTGTTTGGGCATCCGGGAGTGGACTTCTATTCACATGCAAGCCCAGAGGAAAGGCTCCGGCTTGCTGTCTGGGCTCTGTGGAGGTGAGCCGCACACCGCAGCTCACGCCCTGATGCAGCGACGTCACTTCTCTGGGGAGCAGGTTGTGTGAGCACCTGTGTAGATGATGCACTGGCTTCTTTCTCAGTGGCTTTATTTTTGTCTTAACCTGCCTCTGTAGCTCAGAAAAGGCCTATTGATTTTTTTTTTAAAGAAAAGTAGTAAAAAAGGTAAAGGGTGAATCTATATGTTCCCTTTCATCGTGTAATGTGCGGCTGGGTCTGTAACACAATGTTTTGGCAGTCAGGCTCTTCTTGCCAGGAACACGTTGCTTGCTTTGATGTGCAGTTTTATTATTGGATGCCCGATTTGGGGAAAGGACTGGATTGCCTTTTTGGAAGAACAGACCAGAGCGATTGGTCTCTCTTACAGAAACCCTGATGTTTTGCATCTTCCCTTCCCCGCATTACTGATTCCTGGTGGAGCAGAGAGAGCTGAAGCAAAACTGAAATTTGTCTCTCCCCTCCATGGCACTAAAATAATAATTAAAAAAATAAAACCTTAAAATGAATATTTTATCTTCTGGTGGGGAATCACTTGTGGTAGCTTCAACCGGAAGCTCATTCCTCTGAGGGGGAGGTACTGGAAAAAGCGGATTGAGCTGTAGTGCATATTACGGATATGAAATTTCTTACTCCATAAAACCGTATGTTTGGGAGCAGAAGAGTAAAAATGCGTGGGAAAGGGAAGTGGAAATGGTGTCACAGGTCAACTGAAGGCCAGTTTTACGGAAATTTTGGTGCCTGATTAATCTCTTCTGAGTCTGGGTAGCAGAAGCTATCCTAAATCATCAGGGAAGATAACCAGCTCATTGCAGAGACTATTTGCATCCAAACAGTCTTGTGTCTCTCCCACCCAGCTTCTTCTGCTGCAGCTTGTTATTTGCTCTACCTTTTTGACTGCGTTGACCCAAAACCTGTAGTTGCTACTCTGATACGAGAGCGCAGGTACAGCCAATTTCTACCTTTCATGTTGGATCGGTTGGCTTATGTATAGGGAAGGCTTTTTCTTCTTCTCTAAATATTGGTAAATATTAAGTAGATAAAAATAAACTCTCTTTAAAAGGCGTGAAAACTCTCTTTAAAAGGCAAAAGAAATCACACCCAAAAAATAAAATGTGAAAACGTAGTGGGGGATTCACATGAATATATGGGTTAGTTGTCCACTGAAATTATGTCATTAATCTCCCCAACTAGTGTTTCTTCCATCGCTCTTAGCCAGGCAGGCATGTGAAAACAGCCCATTGGAGCTGGTTTGTTGTGTGGTGTTTTTTTTTTTTCCCACAATGACTATTCTTCTGACCCCGTTCTGGGTCTGTGATTCATTAGGAACTGGAAAGCAGCCGTTATTCGCGTGGGCGTGGGCGTTGGATTTACTCATCGTGCAATCATTTTCACATTGCGAGGCATAATACGGAGCTGATAAAGTCTGTACGTCTGTATTCTCTGCACGCTTCCGGACTGAGAGTCTGCAGGATGTTGGGGTGACAGCATTTGTAAATTCAGTGCGTAACCTTGATTTAGAGAAAGAGACTTTACAATTACATTTATATCCACTTTTAAGCCCCTTTAGCATGCCTGAAAGGTGTTGGATGACAGAAGAATGAATGAAAATTACTTTAGTTTTCCTAAGTGGGTATCTAAGTGGGTCAGCGAGGCCGGCTGTGCTCATCCAGCTGATTTTCAGGAGGTGGGCCATTAGTGCATTTGGAGGTTTTGTTTTCACTAGTGCATTTATGTCTTTTAAAGAAAATCTTCCGGTTGTGGTTTAAAAACTGGTCAGTGCCTGAGAAAGCACCACAGTCCCTTGCAAACTGTTGGAAAGATTAATTGCCCTAATTGCTCTGCCTTAAATATTTGTTCCACATTTCAAGCCTGAATTCGTGTAACTTCATGGTCCTGCTGTTAACTTCTGCCCTTGCTCTTCGCCGCATTAGCCGTCCGTTCTCACGCTTCTCACGAGCGCTTTTCCGATGGCAGCTCATTGCTTTTAGCCTCCCCTACAATGAGATAAAAACCCCTGGAGCTGGAGACATGGTCAACGAGCTCAAGTTTGTCAGTCAGCCAGTTTACAGCAGCCTAATTGCATTGCATCACTATGAATGCTTTTTCAACCGAATTTGCAGGCGGTTTAATAGAAATCGTTAAGTTCATTCCATGAGAACTATTTTCCATAGGGCCACATAGATTGGTATTCGTTATATTGCCTTAATTTCTTCAGCTATTAAACTGAAAATCCCAAATCCCAAAGGATGTCCAGAATTGATGTCATGCTGACACAATTATCTGTGCAATTCCATTTATCTGCTAAAAATCATTGTGGGGCACTTGCTTTCCTCTGGCCCTGCAAAATGTTTTTCTCGGTATTTCAAAACTTGCTGAAGATCAGCAGCAGAGAAACCTTAATGACCACCTTTTTTTTTTTTTTTTTGGAATAGCCAGTGTATAAAGACCTAATGCACTCTGTTTTCCAATATTTTGACTATCCATAACATGACCTGCTCTGTGTTTTATCTGTTAAGATGCTGAATCGTATGATCATTTTTTATCCAGGAACTTACAGAATCATAGAATCACAGAATGGTTTGGGTTGGAAGGGACCTTAAAGCCCATCTAGCCCCAAACCCCCTGCCACGGGCAGGGACACCTTCCACTAGACCAGGTTGCTCCAAGCCTCATCCAGCCTGGCCTTGGACACTTCCAGGGATGGGGCATCCACAGCTTCTCTGGGCAACCTGTCCCAGTGCCTCCCCACCCTCTCCGGGAAGAACTTCTTCCTGATATCCAATCTAAACCTCCCCACTTTCAATTTAAACCCATTACCCCTTGTCCTGTCACTGCAGGCCCTTGATTGATAATGATATTTTGCCTTCCTAAGGAACGTATCACCATTGCATTTACTGCCCTGATTACATGACTTTTCCTGCCCCCTTCAATTGATGTGAATTAAGTGGAATTTGGGCAATTCTAGTGTTTATAGCAAGGCTGTGCTGTTAGTGAGCTGAAGACCTTTCTCCCTTGGCAAAGCTGTGCTAACACTTCAGTTTTATTCTACAGAAGCCCTCTTTTCTCTCTTCTTGTGTTTTAACATGTTTCTCCTTAGCCTAAGGTGCCTGGGCCCAAAAGCAGAGATGGTCTTTCACCTGGAGACCTTCAGGTTTGCTGCAGCTCTCTTGCAATAGATGGACTTGGGGTGGCTGAAGATGTCTTCATTGCTCTAGGGATGAGGCTGCTGCTGGGATATCCTGTATAGCTACATGCTAACCCACCTGCATCAAATATATAGCTCCTTGCACAGGCTATATAGGTCTTTAGGAATGCTATTTGCAGCTGCCATGGGGAGAACATGAGGACGACTTTGAGCTTGTGTGATTTATCCTGCTCCTCTTCTCTCTGGTGGTCTCATCACAAGCATTGCTCTCCCCAACCTGTGTCGGAAGAAGTGGTTTTAACGGAAAGGGTTTGAAGGGACAGCTAAGAGGCTGCTATTTCAGGCTGTTTCTGTTGTCTCAGTGCCTGTTCGCAGCAAAACCTGCTTGAGCCTAATACTCTACTAATGAAACTATCGAGGTAATGATTTCCCGGTGTGGAGGAAACATTTTCCATTGACATTATCTTGGTCTAGCCTTCAGACCCATGCAATGATGATGGGATAATTACGACCCAATTTCACGTGCTTAGACATTGCTTTCATTACAGACAAATGTGCCTGAAGAAGTGAAATGTCATCCTATTACTGGCTGGTCTTTAAAACCTCTAGGTGGTCTCTCATTTTTGCCTTTACAAATACAGTAATCACCTGTAAAGGTGTAAAGATGCATTCAGCATAAAGTAATTACTGTTTTTATCAGCGTGATAAAGCAGGCCTGGCACACTAAAATAAATGACAATTTACTGATCTTTAATCAATAAAAGCGTACAGGAGGTTAAACACATGTTTTTGTTTTGAGGGGTACTTCTCATTTAAGAGCACAGAAGGAAAATTCAGACTTGAGCAACAATGCAGGTGCATTTGGGACTTGCATTGTTGGCACTTCGAAAAAAGATCAAGTGTCGTGTGGAGGATGTATCACTGGCTCCAGCTTGGAGGGTCACTGCATTTGCCTTTCAAGAAGCAGTAGGACAAGAACAGGTAATTAAATGGCATGTGTTCAGGTGGATGCTATTTATAACGTGGAGACCTTATAGCACCTTCCAGTACCTGAAGGGGCTACAAGGAAGCTGGGGGGGACTTTTTACAAGGGCCTGTAGTGACAGGACAAGGGGTAACGGGTTTAAATTGAAAGTGGGGAGGTTTAGATTGGGTATCAGGAAGAAGTTCTTCCTGGGGAGGGTGGTGAGGCACTGGGACAGGTTGCCCAGAGAAGCTGTGGATGCCCCATCCCTGGAAGTGTCCAAGGCCAGGCTGGATGAGGCTTGGAGCAACCTGGTCTAGTGGAAGGTGTCCCTGCCCATGGCAGGGGGGTGGGATCTTTAAGGTCCCTTCTATTCTATGATTCTAGAGGCTTGGAGACTTGCAGCTACTGGCCTCATGAAACTGTAACACCCATTCCAAGTTATTGCATGGCCACTACTGACAAACAGAAAGAGGAGAGCACAACTTCAAAGTTAAAAAAAAATCCCAGTGACCAGAAGTATATGTGGAAAAGGGACAGTATTCAGATTGTGAAGAGCATCAGAAACATACCTCTAGTAAAATCACCAAGTCTGAGCTGAAACTAGTAGCTAAGGAGGAGCTTTTGCGTTCAAACTGCAATGTGCCCCAGTATAATAAGGATCTGGGTTTGCAGGCAAATGAGAAAACTGAAGTTGTGTTTCACTTGTGGCACTGCTTACTGCCAAGAGATGGACAGAGAGCCTTGAATGACAGGGCAGTGGGAAGAAAATGGTTACTGTGTGCTTCTCCATATTGATAGATTTCCTGGGTACGCAAGGATGCATCTTGAAATGGAGTATGAGCTCTGAAAACCCTGGTCCAATAGTAAAAGGACTAGTAAAACTGGCATATTTTCCTGGTTTTTTGCATAGCCAATCTCTCCCTAATTTTTTATTGCTTTTTAGCCCAGATGAGCTTGGCAGAGTAGTTGGTAGTGCAAGGAAAAAAGGGTTTGGTTCCACTGTGTGGGAGAACAAGGGATGGATTGGGTCGGGACAGAGCATTAATTTAAATGGAGTTGAATAGATGGATGCCGTGCCATCTCTTTCCTGGCTGCAAAGTCCTACAGGAGGGAATAGAGACATGGGAGAAAAGAGCAAGTGTAAGTATGATATGCATGTATGATACTCCTAAGCATCAGGTATGAAGCATTGTGGTGTTACGCACAGTCTTCAGTCACTGTGAGGGATGAGATCATCGTGTACATGAGGGACTGCTGGGCTGGGTTGTATTCTTAGTGCTGGCTTAACCCCTTTGGTAAGGGATGTAACCCTGGAACAGAACCAGCCTAGGGTAACACAGAATATTAAAACCATAATGTGTTTATCCCTTCAGTCATAAATCA
Source organism: Eurypyga helias (assembly GCF_000690775.1). NCBI lineage: Eukaryota > Metazoa > Chordata > Aves > Eurypygiformes > Eurypygidae > Eurypyga > Eurypyga helias. The sequence goes on from NW_010268727.1 coordinate 11,657, forward strand.
CATCACAAGGTTGATGGTGGTCCGAAATGCCTGGTTTCCCAGTACACCGCCTGCTGCCGTAGTGATTTAGTCCAGTGGGAGGGGGTGACACTCGTCTTGTGGAGGGGAAGAAGGGCTGGGTAACGTGGGTGCTGTGACTGACCCCTCTCTCCATGCACGTGCAGAAGAAGTGACTGATGGGGAAAGACTGCATGAGGCTCTGGGTACCCACCACACAGTGGTAGCAGATTGAAATACCAACTGAGGTTACCAGGCAGCCCTTTATTACTGGAGATTAAAACACACAGGGATTATTTCAGCGTTATCTTCCATGTAATGGGAAATGTCTTACGATAAAGGCAATGACAGACCCACGTCTTGCAGCCTTGACTGAAGGTTATGTGTCCCTCGAGACCCTGGTGATGGAGGCGAAATGCAGAGGACAACCCTTAGCTTAATGCTGGGAAGTGGTTAAAAACGATCAAAAAATATGATGCTTCAGTTGCTGGGGAATGGAGGGAGCTCGCTGCAGAGGGAAAAGCTGGAGGGCTGCACAGACCCCAAGCTTTCCCGGGAATGAAAAAACGCTTTCAGGTCTGCCTCCCCACCCTCTGCGCTCATAAAAGGACTCATAGACCAGAAATCTTTAAACAGATGGTTTGAATAAGGTAAAGTACATAGCCAGCAGTGCCCTCGGGTACATGTGGGTAACCGCACCACACTCGGAGGAGCTCCGGGGATGCAACCCAAGGTTGCCCTGGCCTGGGAGGACCAGGCAAGGTTGAAAGGCTGCACTGTTTGGACACTGGTATTTTTATCGGTTAAACCCTGGGGAAGGATTCCTGGGTGAAAGCTGCCAAACCCCCAAAACCAGCTGTTAGGTGGGGAGAAGCATCTCCTGTGTGCTGGCACACATGGTTTGGCCATGCAAAATATTTTCCCGTCGGCGTGGCTCTTTGCAGCGGCTGTAGATGGGGGAGACGTTGGATGCTGTACCATCCTCCACACCAGCAATGGCAGTGAGCGACCCTGGGATGGGGAGCAGGAGGGAAGATTTGTGGATAAATATGTTTAGGCAGGAAAAAACCTGGCTGGTATGGGGCTTTTATACCATAAATCTGCTCAGCTGGGGTTGCGATAGGCACCTCGGAGCTCACCAGCGGAGCAGAGGAGACGGCGGTTGAGGCAGCGCTGTTGACCTCGAGTTGCAGACGGACACGTACGCGATCTACCACTTTGCTTGGGAGTTTGTTCTTGTGGTTATTTGCCCTTCATGTTCAAAATAGCTGCCTTGTTTTTCATTTGAATTTACCTGTCTGGAAGTTCTTGTAATGCCTTTCCCTGCTATTCCAAAAATGCCATTTAATACAGAGCACTTCACCTACATTAAGGTATCTATATAATAGAACAAAATTTTCTCTAAATCTTTTCTTCTATAAGCTAAACAAATCAGCCCTTTTCTGTCCATGGTAACGGCATGTTTTCACCACCCTGGTATTTGCCTGCCTTCTTCAGCACCACCTCCAGTTGCTCAGTATCCTTTCCCGCAGCGGCGTTATTAGCACTTTGGAGAAGCAGTTCAGCCTCTGTCACCAGTAGATACGTGTTGTTATTGGTCTCTGGTCATTCCAGCTCCATTTAGGTTTTTTTTTCCTACTTACACACTGATCATAACTTCACCTTCTGGGTTCACACGGAGCTACTTCTTCCTGGAGGTCTGCACCGACGCAAAGGAGGAAGGTGGAGAGGCTCTTCCTAGAAGGAGGAGGTTGCCCTGACTTTTTTGGCAGCTTGCAGAGAGCAGCCAGTGGGACAGGCAACGAGAACACTGTGGGTGGGTGACGTTCAACAGACACCACCACCTACCCTCCACCCCCGCCTTTTCTGGATGGTCTGATGACCATTTTGTGGCTGTATGGTCTGCCCCTTGGTAGAAACCAGCACGTTGATTACTGGAAGAGAAAATGATCACAAAGATTATGGGGGAAGGATGTCTGCTTGCTTGCAATCTTGCCCCTTAAAATGTATTATATTGACTAGCCAGAAGACAAAGGTGCTTAGCAGGGAGATGCAATTTTCCAGTTTCCTTTGAACTTGCTGGCATCACCTATAAATCAAGTGCTGGATGGAGGGAGATTTAATGTGTGATGCTTTTTGGTGGCTAAATGCAACCGTTCCCATTTCCCTTCTGTAATCCCCAGGATAAAGCAGGCATGAGGGTGGAGCTTGGCTTTGTCTGCCAAGCCTCATAACTGGCATTGACTCCAAACAACTCCTTTGAAAGAGCTATAAGGTATAAATAATTAATACCTGTTAAATTATTCAAGCAGGAAATACAGTACATGAATTCAGCAAGCTGACCAGGATACATATGAGTAATTATGTTAATTAACCTATGCAGCTAGCGGGAGCTGCAATTAGTTCACGTTTTAGGCTGCTCTGTGTCTTTTAGGAACAGAAATGAGCTGAAAATAAATAGGAATAAACTAAAGCTAAGTTAAAAAATTGGGTTAAACAATGTGGTTTGAATGATCAAATGGCCTTTCAGGGGGGAAGCAGGTACATTTTTAAAAGCTTTAATCACTGCTCTCTGCAAGAATTGTTAGTAACACAATACAAAAAATGATCCTCTAGACACTCTGCTCCAGTCTCTGCAAATATCTACCACGTCTTACCTATGTGTTGCTGAAGAAGTAGAGAGATAGGGTAAAAAAATATTGAGTTTATATTTTTTTAAACTTATTAGCACCATGGAAGAAGTTCTAATGATGATGTACAAATTGAAGGTCTAGTTTTGAAAACACGTAAAGTGCCATTCAGTAGGCAGTAAAACCTGAATGTACAATAAAAAGCTTTTCCAGTAAAAAGGAAAAAAGCATTTAGTAGATAAAAAAGGAAAAATATTCCATTAATTTGAAGCTTTGAGTTCAACTAATCAGCGTTAACTGAGATTTTAGGTTTGGAAATGGTCATTGTCCAAATGCTCTCTCTGCGTTTACTCTCTCAGGCGGATAAATAATGCCTAGTCTCAGGAAAACAGGTCTTTTTTCCAAAAAGTTGGAACTGGTTGCTTTTTAGCCAGATAATTGGTTTACACTGTAGACCTTCCTATGGAAATACACATTCTCTGACTCTCCACACTTACTAGTACAAATGGATATATTTACATTTGGCTCTCATTTTGTGTGGTTTCTATTTTCCCTAAAGATATCATGCTGAAAATGTGTCTGAATCTCTTTGTTTACATGAGGAGGTACCTGCCATCCTGATTCCTTGAAGGATGTTTCAGTAAGTCTGTTTGGGTCTAAAGGAAAATCTCTTGGTGGATTCCCATTTTCCTCCTGCTCTTGTTTTGTTAATAAGCATTGCTTTTTCTGCGAAGGTAATTCTTAGTAATGAATTTAAATGGATGCAGTTTGTTATGGAATTGGAGGAACCCTGTTAAAATGGGTTAATGAGAGAGAAATTTAAGAGATGCTTCATTTTCCCAAGATGAAATGGAAAGGCTTGGCATTTACTTCTGCTCTGAGCTTTCCCTCTCCTCAAGGAATTACCCAGGTGAAGTGAATTCGCCACTGAAAATCTCAAAACCTGCTTCAGCTCTAATGATTTTAGTGAAACTTTTTAATAGGTTGCATCAATACGCAGAGGTTAGTTGCATATTTGAGTAACTGCAAATAATGCCTCGTAAGAAAAGTAAGAGAAGAGGCTATAGGTGAGGAGTAGACTTGTTTCCATCAGTGAGCGTGTAAGAACTTTCTTCAAGAAGAGGGTTGTGTTGCAAAGCAGGGATGTTCGGTGCAAGTTGCTCGTGCCACCAAAGAACTGGGTGCCATACAGTTTCAACCTGAGGATAAATTTATTTCCCTGAGTCTCCTAATCTGTTTGCGTTTGATTTGGCTTTTAAAAACTTTATTTATCCCATCTCCTGAGTGTCCCCTACAAAAATATATTGAAGCTTGAGGGGAAACAGACATCTGTTTAAATCTTCCATTCTAGTGGGGCTCCTGTATCGATTCTTTTCCCATAATTTAGACCTTCATGCTCAGCATTTGCTGTTCTGTTGACCAATCAATACCAATTCCATCTGGAAATTTATTTTTTTTTTTTAGAATAAGAGTTTCCTTGCAAAGTTTAGCTTTGTACATCTGAGAACTTTGGGAAGAGTTGTTTGTGGCTTTTTTTAGGTGGTGGAGTAATCGCAGTTGCAGTGATAGATGTGTATGTGTATGGTGGTATTAGCATCTGCTGTTTTAATTTAATAGACTTTACTGAAATTTTACTAGGCAATATAAATGGAAAGTAAAAAGATTCAGACTTCTGAAAATGGAATTAATTAAAATCTAAAGAAATGAGACTAAATGCGGAATGTGGTACATAGTGAAAATAGAATGTCTTACTTTTTCAGATTACTCATTCAATTGGTCATTAATACTAAAAGATAGAGATTTTTAGGCTTATGTGTCCTAATTTTTATGTGCGTGCTCTGAGTTGTTGCATGTTATCATAGTGGGAGCACGTAGCGGGTGTTGAGCCAAGAATCAGGACTTTGTGCGAATCAGTGGTTTAATGGCTATTACTCAATCAAATAATTGATTCAAACTTTCAACAAATCAATATATCTTTTGCATCTCTTTAGGGGGTACACATACATGTGTGGGAAAAAAAAAAACACCTAAAATGGGATGTCTGGTCTGCTGGGACTTGCAGGAGGAGTTATATCTCTGACAGTTTGCCTGTCAAGTAAACATAATATTCAGACAGAAGGCTCTGAGTCTGACTCCTGTAAGGCATATACAGAGAGAAAGTACTGTGGTTTTATAAATGCCCGCTTTTATATACATATGCCTCTTAATATGCCATACATTCACTTCTTCAGAGTTGTAGTAGCTAACTCGAGAAAAACTTAATCCTACGCTCTTGCTAAGAAATAGGATATCTTAATATATCAGTGGGAGCTTAAAGCTGAGTGTGAGCAACACTCTTGGCTCCCATGGTCTCTTTTTATTTTTGCATATTTATGTTTCTATCTTGCCTTCTAATTGAGTGTTCTGGGTGGGTTTTTTGTGGTTGTGGTTGGTTTTGATGGTTTCTTTTTTATTTGTGGTGGTGATTCAACTAGTATTCGGTGCAAAGGCTTGCAGCGTCAAGCTGGGAGAACAGGGCAATAGAGGGCGGCATTACTCCTTGTGTTTCGTGTTTTCTCCTCCTAAAAGAAGTAAGAATTAAAAAGCAGGGGGAAAAAAAGAAGAATGTGGAGAATGCTGTGTCTGCCAGAGCTGCAGGCCATGTAAGGGAACAGAGCGGGGCCAAACACCCACCGCGCGAGGAGGTGGCACACGGCGCTTGATGCTACGTCATGCCCAAGTCATGAGCTGAAAACGGTTGTTTAGCTGATAGTTGCGGCTCTTAAGCAAAAATGAGGAAAAAGGGC
>NW_010268727.1:17085-24974 GCF_000690775.1 Eurypyga helias
CATATGTGTATCTGTAAAGGAGCAGGGGAATTTCTGAAGCGGGATGGGAATTTGCACTCTTGTTTCAGGGAGCAGAAGTATAAAATACGTTGCAATCCTGTCTGCCACAGCGCAGATTTTTATGCTGCGTAGCGGTATCGATCCTTCCTATTCTAACAACACGAGACCCTTTCACAGCATGTCAGATGCTTTGAAGATGAGTTTGTACACTGAGCTTTGAGTATACGGATTGCATAAACAAGGGTATGAAGAAAATGCCCTGTTGTTTGGGCCAAGCTGCTCAAACAAAACCACGGGCAATAAAGCATCACAGAAATAGTTCTTGCAGAGAAGTAGCCTATGAAAGGTCGATACCAACCTAGAAATCTTTCTTTCTAGAGCACAGAGAAGCAGACCCAAAGTGCATGTTGTCTTTGCAGCATCATCATTTGCAAAGGATTTTTCCTTTCAGTTTTGAGGAATGTCTCAGAGTTGGGGTCATAATCGGCAGAGAAAATCATGCTGTTCTCCACTCGGTTCTAAGATCAGGAGGTGGTGGGGACGATGTGCAGGGGCAAACCTTCACAGAGTGTTTTATGGTGGGGAAGAGTTGAACAGGTGAATTTTCACAGCATGTCTCAGTGCATGTATTCATCCTGTGCAACGGAGAGGAGTCGGGGGCAGAGCAAAACCAGCTGGAGATGGAGCTGGTATCATAAAAGGCACCACAGCCCTGGGTTCGCAGACCCCAACTTGGCTGCAGTGGGTGAGGGGATGCGGTTGCACGTCCTTGTCCAGGATGATGTAGTGGCCACACAATGAGAGCAAGGAGGGAGCCCTGCACCCTGTCCAAGGGCTTAGCTGCTGATTTGAAGCAGAAACTGTGCAAAGGTGAGACTGAACGTGCTGCCCATCCCCTGATTCACCCCACGCAGCGGGGCAGTCAGTCGGAAGATGTTGGCAATGCTTAGGAAATCAGGCGAACGCTGGCCTCTAATGCTCTGATGAGCCCAGCAGTCAGTTCTAGCAAACACTCGTAAAGAGAAAACTGTGTAAAGAGTACAAACCTTTTCTGGAAATGTTGGCTGCAAGAGAGGGTTTAGCATTGCTAGAACTGTGGACGTAAACGTTTCTAGATGCTTTAAAAGCCTGGTACTTCAGTAAAATTTTCCAGTTGCTCAGGACATGCAGATGTCAGGGGAAAAAAAAAAAAGGCTTCAGCGTAAATTCTAGCACTTACCTCTTTCTAAAAAGGAAGGCAACTTATCTTTAAGAAACAACCAGCCTGTTGTCCAGTCATGCAAAACACAGGCTTAAAATATATGCTTTGTGCTTATTGTTACAAATACCTGAAACATTCAAATAATAATTTTTAATAAGCAGAGGGATTAATTTGATTACATAAAGAGACGGTGCACTTGTTCACGATGCATTTGTCATAAAATAATGGTAACGCACTGGTTATTTTCATATCGTTGGTAGTGGAATACGTGTTTATTTCTAATCCAATTTCAAATATAAATTAATTGTTTTGAAGGTTGAATAAATCAGCCCAACAGACCAAGGTAATTAAGGTAGGTGAGTGCTGCATTACTGGCGAGGAGAGATAAGAAACACAGCAAGGTCCAAAAGGGTGATGAGAGGGAGCACCCCAAATTGCAAACACTCGGGACTGGCAAGCGGTGTGCTACTGTTACATCCGAGAAGTCAAGAAATGGCATCAAGCAGCTTCAAAATCAGGCTGTAGAAATGAGCTGCTATCAATTAAAATAATTGGAAACAAGGGGAAAACAAGTCTCTTGCTGTTCATACCTTCCTGAGTATTTTGCTTTCCACCTCTTGTAGGCGGAGAACTGTGATTAAAAAACCCCAGCAAGTTGCAGAGGGCAATGGAGGCTGGGGAAAGGAAAAGCTGCATGACAACAGCTAATGAGTTTAGCTGTGTCTGTGCAGTGTTTGAAAAGTGTACCATGAAGAATTGCAGGCTGGCTTGCAAGACAAACCTCACTTTTGGTCGATGCAAGTTTTTACCAACATATTGCTGAATACCGATGCAAGAACCGCTACTCCGAAATGTGCCCCTAGAAGCTGTTGTTGCTGGTTAGAGTCTCACACAAAGACAAACAGGGAGATGATCTCACATGGAAAAGGTTAGTAGGAGCAGATGAAGTCAGAAACAAAGGCAAAAAGCTGGGATTTGACCCCAGATGTGTGACACTCCATCGAGTTCCTGATTGCTTGGGCCATGTAACACAGGAAGGTCAGATCTATGTGCTGCCCAAGAGCCTCACCTAAGCAACGCAATACAAAGGTGACACGCAGCAGGTGTTAGGCAGCTGTAGGGTTTCTGGCTCTGTCAGTGACTTTGTAAGGGTCTTGCCACTGGAAGTGGCCCACCTTCTTTCTAATGTTTCAGCTTCTTCCAGTATCATGGATATGGGCGTCAGAGCCAGACCGAATCTCTTTTTCCAACCAACTTGAGTTATGTTTTCTACAAACTTCACCTTTGTTATACACTGTATCTCATGGCTCCAAGACTAGATCTGCATCCTTACATTTAATTTAATTGGTCCCTGGGTTCATTTGGCGGTAGCTTAAGGCAGAAAGCAAAAGAAAACTACATTTCCAGAGCTCTCCTTGTCTAAATGCTGCTTTTGCTCTACATACTCAGTGCCCTGGGACTGCTGAGAAAAGCAGGGGCATAGTCAGTGTCTAATTGTAGTAACTGCAAAACAGCACTAAGTATTTATGTTGGCAGTTTTCAGAACAAGTCGCTGCTTAACATAAGCATAAAGAAACTTCTTAAGGCAGCTGAATCATTTTGAAGCTGCTTCTGGCTTAATCCAGCCCACTGTAAGATGTGTCTACGCTCTGCTCATGGCTGACCTTGCTGGGCAGACCAGCTCTTTCTGGAAGGTGGGAAAAAAATCAACCAGTCACTTGAGGTGTGTATGTGCTAGGAGGATCGGTATGGTGGTTCCCACACCTGACATGCCTGAAGATATGCTGCTATTTGCAGCTTTTATCTGGGGACACACAGAAAATGCCTTTACTCTTTCCTCGAGAAAGCCCAGCCCCCAAGACTTAATTTAGGCTGAGGACATGAGAAGGTGCGAGCAGGAAGCCCGTAGCATCCCCTCCTACCCCGAAGGGACTCATGAGCAGCTCAACCAGCACTGAAGTGAAGGGATGCAGAGACCTTCTGCCACCTCATGCAACCATCTGATGGGGTGAGCTGCTAGAAATCCAGCTTCCATGGGATAAAAAGCTTAGACATCTTTCAACTAAAGTGTGTCAGATGCTTTTTGGAGGGCAGAGGATTAGTGGTTTCTGCAGACACATAGGCAGGGCTGGTGTAAATAGGGTCTTGTTGGAGGGGAAGCGTGGTCAGAGGAACTGTTTTGGTTGCTGTCATGGAAGGAAAAAGCCTTGAAGGGCTCGTTGAATGTGTATTCAACTTATGGATATTGAGAATAATTTACTGTGCCATTTTTATGTAAAACTCATATTCCTTTCATACTCTTCTACTCTTTCAGCTGTTGCAGCCACCACGGGTACAATCTTTCCTCTAGCCGGGAAAAATTGTGAGGGGAAGGTTATCTCTTACCTTGCCAGTGCATTAGGTTCTTTGTGCCATCTCTTTTTCTGAGCAAAAGACCCATGAAAGAGAACAGGAAACTTGAATCTTAAATCTGATTCTGGCACATGCATCTGTACGCATGAAGGGAGGAAGGCTTGAAACCACTGTGTTTCATGGGTAATTGTGTGCTGTTATGCACTCACAATGTCACATCCTTTTGCCTTGCATGACACAAACATTCATTTTGGTGTTATTACGTATGCCCCTAATGTGATATGAAAAGCTAAACGATTGCAGTATAGCACACTATTATTTTTTTCTTGTCTATGCAGTTGAGCATTTTTTAGTAACATTAATAGGTCTTTGGGTATTTTTCTTCTTGTGTAGTCTGCTACAAATGTTCATCATCCTGGGAGGATTTCCTAGGGCAGGCTGGAGCAGTTGCATGTTCTTCACAAGTAAAAATCCTTGAGATAACCCAGTTGAGTTGTTGATTTGACTTCCAGCACTCAGGAATCAATGGGCTTTAAAAGACAGCACACACCGCAAGAGTGCCCTACCCAGGATATCTCCATCCCTTCGGTGGGGAGGAATAAAGGGTTTCAGCTCTCATTTCTAGATGCTCCAGAAAGGACCAAAAATAAGCAGGAACGTCCAATGTCATAGGAAAATACATCTTATTTTCAGAGAGAAACAGGGCTGAAGCATACCCCAAATACTGTCAATTCCTGCTCCTTGGTCTTGGTGAGGCTGCTCTGACACAGTAATTCCAGCCTCATCCCTACCTTTGGGGGCTGAATTCTTGCCCAGATGCCCCATGCAAATCTGCATGGGCAAAGTGGCCCCAAAATGAGCTACTGGAGGCACTCTGTTTGGGGCAAAAGGCAAAAAAAAATGGCCAAATGTGCCCTAAGGAGGAGCCAGATGTGTTCATGTTTCAACAGGTGACACTCCTTCCTCAGTCTCAGGGACTGGCGTGAAATTTGGGTGCATGATGGAATAGCAGGTAACATCCCACGGATGAGACGTGGTGACTCTCAGGGGTGAACTACAACTTGAGTTGGTTATAATATGCTTTTTGCAAAAGTTCAGCTCGTGCAAGTGCCGTTTTTCTCTAGATTGCCCTGTATTTTTAGTCTGTCTTTCTTCACATTGTGTTGCTGTGAATATGGATGTAGGGAACGCATTTGGCTTTGCAAGTGGCTGTGTGCCAGCAGCAGATAGGGTCACACAGCTTCCCAAACCTGCACAAAGCCTTGACCAACAGAGAAATACATTGCAAAATCCAGGCAGTTCAACTTTTTAACACAGGCTGATCTGCTCCCGTGGATATTTTGGGAAAAGAGTAAGGAGTGGATTGGAGCAGATTAGGCAGGGGAAAAGAAATGCTTCCAGGAGGAGGAAAATGTTTATGTATGTACTTAGTGATGTGTCTCCAGCTTCTCTGTCCACACTGCTGTCCTGGTCAGCTGTAGCAAGGTGACATCTGACTGCCAGCGGCCAGCGATCCTGCTTGCTACCTGAGCTTTGACTAGCGAGCCCAGGGAGATGTTTGCAGAAGAGAGAGCTTTCAAATATGTTTTTAGCTTGGAAGATGGCAGCTGAGTGGGTGCATTTGGTGACAGATGATCCTTGAAAGGTTTAGAAGCAAAAGCTATTAAAACCTAGGAGCTGTGCAGAGAGGAAATATTGTGAGTACATCAGAGCCTGTTCGAAGAGAAGAAACATCCCTGTTTCGTGTGATTCCCACCAGCAAGAGCCTGCACGTGGTGTTTTGGGGCAGAGAGGATGCTGTCTGCAGATGCTCTATTTTTTGCTTCCTGCTTACTTGACATCCAGGCACAGTATCGCAGTGGCCAGATCAGAAAAAGGCTTTGGAACGGCCATAGCCAAAGGCTCCCTTAACAAACTGCAGGCAGCTTCGTCCCGTCCTCCCGAAAAAAAAACTCCATCCCTGCCATTCTTCTCCCTAAAGCTGTTCCTTTCTGTTCACTGGGTCAAGAAGACAAAGCAGCTGCTCTGAGAGTCTGAGATTTTTTATTGGGAACTTTAGGTTGAAAGGAATGGGATCAGAGGATTTATTTTTATGGGAGTGAGGCAGTACCCTGGGATCCCTGAGATTACACACCAGCTGGTAGCAAGAAAGCCTGAAGTATGAACCACAGGGAGGAGATCTGCACTCGCCTGACGGTTTCTTTGGGAGACCAGTGAATAGCCGAAAATAGGCAACTGCTGGCTGCCTTCCGGCAGCAGAACTAGGCTGTCAGGTTGTAAAGCCCTTTGGGCTGCTTTGGCCTCATCCTTAAATCAGGGAAGATCAGCCTTAGACTTGACAGCTGCTGGTTATAGTCCCAAATCTAAACCTGAATCATAAAAACCTGCCTTTAGACCTCGTAGATCTTATGAAAATCTGCTTCCCACCTGTAAATAAAATTTTTCTTTAGATAGACTCAGCTGAATTCCTCACCAGTTTTATTTCCCATACTTTCTCATGTTTTTCTCTGGACCCGTCATGATCTAGGTACTAGGATCTAGTCCCCACTCCGCACCTCTAATAGAAACCACATACTGTGGCTTTACTGCTTGTCTGGTGGGCTTCAGTTAACTGTATCGCCATCTCCCTCGTCCAGAAGTTGGTATGACTTCTGCAGAGAGGAAAACAGTAAAACTTTAATCATATCGTCTGAGTGCTATTAAAATATTTTATTTATCATTGATTTCTAGTTTGTGGGCTGCAGGAGTGCATCTATTTAACACTGGTCTTCTTTAAAATGGAAATGTTCAGAAGATATTTGGTACTTTTGTTCCTAGTGAGTTATGCAAGATTGAAACGGAGGGAATATACAATAAAAAATGCTGTCTGAACTTAAAGTGCGTTGGCAACCCTTGAAAACAACCAGGGGACTTTGCTTTTGTGCCTGGCACATATGCATCAAGGGGACCGAAAACTGAAGCATTTTGCATAACTCTTTTTCTTTTTTTTCATGTGCATCTTGAAAAATGTAGGAGGTATCAAATAGTCTGAAGAACCTGCAAAGCCTCATGCTTATGAGCAGAGGCCAGGCCCTTTCAAACAACAGCGTTGAGCACGCACGGAGCAGTTGTCATTCCTCATCCCTTCTTATTTTTGTTCACTTATTTTATAAAGGCCAGCAGGTTGAAAGCTGGAACTTTGGACCCAGCCAAACACCAGTATTTAACAATAAAAAAAACCCCAACCCCCAACCAAAAAAGCTCAGTCCCATAAGCATGGTCTCTGGATGTCTCTGATTTCCAGCTGATGCAAACACGTAGGTACCACCCACCTCCAAAAAAAAATATCCATGGCTGCATCCTCCCTCTCTTCTCCCCAAATCAAACTCTCAAAGAGGGAACTGAAGCAACTGCTTCTGCTGCCCCGAAAACATCCAAGCACAGAACCATGCTGATGCCCCAGCACCGTGCTCTTGCGGGGTGTCTGCGTTCAGCTGGGCTGTGGGGATTTTTACCCCCAACTCCTCTAGACTGTGCAGTCTTATCGGGAAACCCCCAAACAAGCTATTTTCTTGCCCACAGATCCCTTTTTCTGCCCTGGAGGGCCAAGCCCAGGCGCCGTGTTGTCGCGGCGTACATCCCTGTCCCTTCTGTGCCTGGCAAACGCAGACAAGACAAAAGAAAACGGAGCCATTTGGCACCGAGAGCTCAGCCGCTGCGGCTCATTTATTTTATATTGTTATTTTTGTGCTGCAGACCCGTGGACTGTACTGTATAGGTAGAACCAGCACGTAGCGGTTTGTCAGCGCACAGAAAATCCTAGTGCATGAGGCGTCGCGCTCGCACACTGGGAAAACGCTGTCGGGTTTGGTACGGCAGAAACCGGCTCACGCTTTCATGTGGGTACCGGGGCTATGCAAAAAGTCTGTTTCCCATATTTTAAGCTAGGGGTTTTATTTAGTGCTTTAAGACCCATATGCCCTGCCTCCAGGCTTTTGCAGTGCAGGCATACTTGACCGATATTCACATTAAAATCTGGGTTTTTGGAACCCAGAGCTTGCAGAGACTGAGCAGGAGCCATGCCAGGCACTGGCTTGTGCTTTCACTCCGAGAAGGCAACAAAAATTGGCTGTTTGAAAAAAAGGAAAAAGTAAACGGGAGGCAAACCGGACAAGTTGTGTAGGGGAGAAGCGGTACCCTGGATGGGAGTGGAGGATAGGAAGGGAGAGGACGCGGGGAGACCCCGAGAGTGGGATGGAGAGGGCAGGTTTGTGCAGCCATCTCCCAGGATCTGGACCTGTCTGATGGCCTCCTCCTGCAAAAGGACGGGAGGGGAGGGCTCGGCACCGGCTCCGGG
>NW_010268728.1:0-6369 GCF_000690775.1 Eurypyga helias
GCACCACACAGCTTGGTGTTGTTGGGAAACTTGCTGAGGTCACAGCGATATGCAGTCTCTCAGACCAAATCTCCGCATGTTTATGACAGAATAGGTAATGCTTTTCCCTTGGGGATTAGAAACTAGACTCAAAACTTAGACAAAAAGAACCGGTATGGCTTACTGCAATTACAGTAATTAGATTGCTGGGGCAGGTTTGCTGTCATGTGATAAATACTCCTGAGACATTAAAGCCATGGAACAAAAGGATTTCCTTTGGTTACACAAGACACCCTGATCCAGGGGCTTCCACATGTTTTATAGGAAACTTGTGCCATTAAAGGCAACGTGCAATGATGGAATAACTGTCTTGTTGCTTATTTGACAGCTGGCGGGAAAGAGAAAGGGCAGCAGAGCTTCCTGCCTGTTTGGTTTTCTGGCCTTCTTTTCAGGATTCCTATTCCTCTTCTCCCCTGAGCAGATGGCACGGAAATGCAGCCAGCCAGGGAGGCTGCTTTTCATCCCCAAGGGTTAGAGCCAGCAGAACCATTAGTGCTTAGTTACAGAACCTTGCCAAGCCAGTTTTACAGTTTTCCTGATGAAAGAATTACGACCTAGAGAGCGGGCTGATAGCTGAGAGGGAAAGAAAGCAATTGATTTCCAAATATATGACCAGCACTGCTTGTTTCCCAAACTTCAGCTCCACCTACCCCCAGGAAAAACCTGCTCAAAGGAAGTGGGCACGCTGCAGTCTATCATCTGGTGAATCCTACTACTTCCAGATCGGATTTACATTTTTATACTTCTTCTAGAACTGGAGGTGCAGTCTAGAAAAGCTTAGTTCTCTTCTCACGCTGCTTGCTACTCTGTTTTAAGCCGAATCACCTGACTCCTCATCGCTGCGAGGGGGATCGAACTGACCTAAAGCAGGAGCTTTACAAGTCACCTATGTAAGGCAAAACCTAAACAGGTATTTTTTGCTTCCTGATGATATAAGAAGGGTGCCAGAAAGCCTCTCTCTCCAAAGAACCCAACTATTTTTTTTCTTCTCCTCTGATTTTAATTCAACATAGACTCCTTTCTCTTGTTTCAGCTGGAGGAGGACTCCAAGGACTTTTATGGACTTAAAGCTTTCCTCTGTCACCCGATGATCTCCCTTGTTAGCAACCTGAAAAGGAAAGCACAGCCTCCTAAAATGCTTACAGGTGGTTCTAAGGTGAAACCAATGTTTTCATGTGGTCAGAATGAAGATCAAAATGTGACTGAGCTGGGAACGAGTTGGGAACTTTTCAGCTGCTCTCTCTGTTCCGCTTCTCCGGTTTACGTGCATCTGAACCAGGAAAACTATATTGTCAAAGGGACAGAAGGTGACACAAGCCCCTGCCCCTCTGAACAGCCAGTGAAAACTTCACTTCTTATCATCAGACCATAAACAAAATACATTTTACAAGGTATCACACACAGCTATCCTCTTCCTTTCTCCAAGGAACAAGTGTCTTTGCATGACAGCACTACCTTTCTCTTGGTAACAGACTCTGTATACCCTGAACCCCAACAGCTTAAAAAAAAGTTCTTTTTCCCCCAAATATTGCAAATGAAGTTCCAAAAACCAAAGCTCCTGTGTGAAAATGAATTCAACAGAGCTGCATCCTCTGCATAGCTGCAGGTGCCGGGTGTAAGGCCCGAGCAGTTTGGTTTTCTTTTGTGCTTTAGCTTTTGCTTAGAAAATATGGATTCTGTTGTTTGTTCCAGCCAATACAGCTAGCCTAGTGCAAGCCCTAATATGGGGAGAATTCTCACCGAGTTCCTAATGTAACAGGCATTACGCTGCTTCTAAATCTGGAAGGTCAATACTATTCTGTGTACGTCCATACAATTCTGACAGCATTTACAGATTAAAATTTGTGAGGGCAAATAGTATAAGAGTACAAACTTGTGTGGTTAGCCAGACTGTGAGCTTTTCATGCAGGAACTAGTGCATATGACACCGTACCTGCGTATTTTTCCTATGAAAGAAGTTTGAGGGATCCCAAGGAAAAGGATATAAACTAAACCACATGCATTGCTGTCTTCCCAGCACATAAGGTCAGTTACTGTAGATTTCTGTTCATTTCCCCTAGTATTTTTCTATCTCACCGGAGACAAATTTATTTACACAGTCTGAAAACAGGCTGTTACCAGCGTCTTGTTCAGCCTGGAGAGGAGAAGGCTCTGGAGAGGCGTTACAGCACCTTCCAGTACCTGAAGGGACCAGCAAGAAAGCTGGGGGGGACTTTTTACAGGGGCAGGGTGTGACAGGACAAAGGGTAACAGTTTAAACTGAAAGAGGGGAGATCTAAGTTGGACATCAGGAAGAAATTCTTCCCAGAGAGGTGGGGAGGCGCTGGGACAGGTTGCCCAGAGAAGCTGTGGATGCCCCATCCCTGGAAGTGTCCAAGGCCAAGCTGGATGAGGCTTGGAGCAGCCTGGTCTAGTGGAAGGTGTCCCTGCCCATGGCAGGGGGTGGGACTGGGTGGTCTTTAAGGTCCCTTCCAACCCAAACCATTCTATGATTCTATTAATTTCTGGCTGGAACTTTACCAACTGTTCTCTGGGCCATTCCCGGGGTCCCGTTGAAAAAGCAGGATGGGTAGGAAACAGCCAACTTACGTTAGTCCCGGTTTCTCGCCAATCCCAGGTTCGGCTTCCTCCCGGCCACACTTTGCAGTCTTTGTATGTTGTAGAGCAGCCTTTCACCTTCATCTGACCCCAAGAAAGGGAAGCAATTTCAGGGGAGGACATCACAAAGCTGAACCAAAGTCTGGAAAAAAGGATATTTGATACATAACATCAGGCTAACATATGCAGCACGTTAATAAAAACGGAAAATCCTGTCCTTGCCCCAAGGAGCTGGGAAGGAAATGCTATTGCAGACTTTATCCACGTGATTTTCTGACAACAGAATTGAACCGAGGATCAGCAGATTTGTTGAATTACCAGTCCTCTTGGGGATTTTGTGCAGGATTTTGGGCAAATCATTTTACGTGCTAAATCTGTACAAGTATTGGGTGCTCAATTTTTAAAACTATCGACAGGGATCAGCTCCCAGAATATCTTCTCACATCTGGGTTTTCATTTTCTCCCTAAAATATACAATGAAGATGATGATAATTCAAAAAAAAAAAAAATATACAATTATAATGATGATGATGATAATTAAAAAAAAAAAAAAAAAATCTGAGAATTTCACTGTTTTCTTGGCTGCTTTATTAATTTAAAGCAGTAATTGAGGTTAAAAAATCCCAAACCCACCAACCCAAGAGAAAAGCCATGACCAAAACAATGGCATTGCCATATTGCTACAGCAGTTAAAACTTTCAGAGCCCTAAAGGGGTCAAGTCTTCCTTCCCTAGTCCCTCCTTGCAGAGGCCCAGTCTCCCTATATAACGTCACAGGACAACTGAACACCCAAATAATGTCTTTTCCAATGTTTGACCTCAATCTTCATTGTTTTAACTTAAACCCATTATTTCAAATCCTTCCCGTTGTGGACAAGGAGAACAGCTTAATCTTTGTCTTTTCCACCAGCTTTTTTTCCCCCCCCCTGAGGATTTAAACCCTTCTTCCTTTCTTTTAGATTAAATAAACTTCAGTCCTGTTTTCTCAATCTCTGCTTCTTTTCTCCTTTTTATCCCTTGGCAGCCAACAATTGGTCCGTATCTTTCTTCAATGTCTGCTGCCTCCAAGTAGACACGGCGCTCCAGCTGAGGCCTATCAGCGCTGCTATAGACCGACGGCTCTTCGGTACAGACCACAGTTCATTTTTGGACCACAGTTCATTTGTAGATCTGCTCACGCAACCACAGCTGAGCATCAGCAGAGCAGGGACTCTGCATCCCAAAGCACCACGTCGCCGCACCGGGCGAGCTCACGCGCTCTGCGCAGCCCTCCCGCAGTCTGATCGCTGGGGCGATTTGCTGACCAGGGAGGAGTCACGGGGCGATACCCTGGGAATGCGTTAGGCATGGCAGTCAACTGGCGCATCTCAAGGGTAGAGTCTCCTTCCTGCCCTTCCAGTTCAGGAGGAAGTTGGGCTGAAAGCCACCTTATGAAGAAAACTACTTGTTTCTGCAGTAAGAAGAGCTCTGCTCCTGGCTGCTCCAGAAAACCTCAGTGACAGATCCTTCCCAATACGTTTCGCATCCTTTACTTTTTAAATATCCAGATTCAACAGGAAAAAAATTGATTTCAGGAATCCTGGTGGCACTGATTAAACAAAGAGTCCTGGCAAAAAAAGAAATCTATGTATTACCAGGCTTCCAGTCTTCCTGGAAGCCTCCCTTCCTGTCCTGCATGTGCCACAGCAAACCACATTACAGCCAGACAAGGCACAGAGTCATGAATCACAGACTGGTTTGGGTTGGAAGGGACCTTAAAGACCATCCAGTTCCAACCCCCTTGCCATGGGCAGGGACACCTTCCACTAGACCAGGTTGCTCCAAGCCTCATCCAGCCTGGCCTTGAACACTTCCAGGGATGGGACATCCACAGCTTCTCTGGGCAACCTGTGCCAGTGCTTCACCACCCTCTCCGTGAAGAACTTCCTGATATTCAGTCTAAACCTCCCCATTTTCAATTTAAGCCCGTTACCCCTTGTCCTGTCACTACAGGCCCTTGTAAAAAGCTCCCCCCAGCTTCCTTGTCAGGCCCTTTAGGTACTGGAAGGCTACAATAAGGTCTCTGCAGAGCCAGGAGTAACTTACTATCCTGCTTCAAATGTTACAGGGAGTAAAAACCACAGTAGTTTGGATTCGTCACGGGACTGAGGCTGCCAGAGAAGCTTCTTCCAGAGAATAGCAGGGCAATTGTTTTCTTTCTTGCTCCTTTGTGAAGCTACTGGCACACGTGCCCTGCCAACGGGAAGCCAGGGAGCGAGACTTGCCTGGATTCGTACATTCTACCTTGTCTTACGACACATCCACAATGCAGTGGATTCAAACAAAGGTTGGTTGGACTTATTTCTCCAAAAATTTGCTCGAAGGGAGATTATAGCAGAAGAAATAACCAGCACTAGTCCCAACAGAATTAAATTATCTATCAACCAATGAGTAAAGGCTGAAAAAAACACCCAGAACCCATCTCTGAGGAATGAAAATAATTTCTGTCTGTGCTAGTTCTGAGGGGAAACGGCAGAATTAGATGTGGAGGTTAGACAGAGGTGAACAAACGATAAAATGATGAGGAATATCAGATTTCCCAACCCAAACAGTAGGACAAGGCTGGGACTGTGCAATCACACAGGTACAAGCTGCAAATAGGAGAGCAGATGTGAGCCGAGGGTTCCACACTGTCTTTTCCAAACAGCACAAAAATAGCAGCAGAAATGAAGAGATGAAACTTAAAAGCCATAAATAACATTTTGTAATCTAAAACTATTTCCCATAATACTGCCAGAGAAGATCAGTAAGGTCGGGTTATTTGAATTAATAAGGGCATCTGAAATTGGAGTAAGAATGAACTTTTTAACAGGAACTTTGCACATGCTCAATGCTGGGCACGGTCCAATCAGCAAGGAATAGGAAAATATTTCCCCATATTCACTATGACAGAGGTACAGCGGCAAAACACACAGTACCACTCCAGATCAAAAGAGACCATGAACTATATGACTCACAAGTATAACCTAAAATAGCAATTTCTGTAAATCGCATTTGTCCAAAGACAAAGAGAAGAGGAGGAGAACTGCCTCAGGGATCTATAAGCAAAGTTATGAGTTGAAAAACATAGGAAATGAAGGAAGCAGGAGAGCTCACAAGGAGGCAAAACACAAGTGGATGCAGAAGGAATGGAGCGAATCAGTGGCTAAGGATGGCAGAAGTAAAAAATAGCTGAGAATGAAGCAGAAGAAACTTGAGACTGAAGTGCATCCAGGCAAACAGGTGGATTTGAAAGGCGAACTGTTTCAGAGTAGCACTCAGCAGCAACAAATAGAGTAAAAAAAAGGTGAAGGAGAGCAGCGCACCAGAGGTTATTTTACCGAGAAACTGCAGAAGGAAAGAATGTTTCATAAAATCCAAGACACAACCTGAGATCAAAGAGGATGAAGGTGAAAGAGTAAACGGTGTGTCGAGTGTCAGCTGGAAGGTGTTGAAAGACAAGGTAGCTGGAGCAGGGTCAGCAGGTGAAGGTGGGTGACCTCCTTCCAGCCAATGCCATTTCGGAAGTGATGCAGCAGCTAGAAAAGCAGAACGGGATTTAAAACCTGACCGCGGAAAGGACGGGCTCAGCCCAAGGGAACTGGGCAGGGAGGGGGCAAATATCAAACTTCAGAATCAGGAGAGCATTTTTCAGAAACTGAGCAATCTGATTTTGGTGGGGTTTGCCCGGGGAAACTGTGGATGCCCCAT
Organism: Eurypyga helias; assembly: GCF_000690775.1. NCBI lineage: Eukaryota > Metazoa > Chordata > Aves > Eurypygiformes > Eurypygidae > Eurypyga > Eurypyga helias. The sequence continues at coordinate 6,366 of NW_010268728.1, forward strand.
CCCT
>NW_010268729.1:0-4728 GCF_000690775.1 Eurypyga helias
TGATACAATATGATATAATTCCTCATCACCCAATGACCAGTGCCCAACCAGGGGTTGAGTAGTGAGAGTCAGACCCAGAGAGCCCAAGAGCTGCAGCCCAAGGGCTGGAGCCCAAGAGTTATCACAGCAGATTCTGAGCGAACCCTATCAGCGATAGCAAGACTGGGAAAAGTAAACAAACCCAGCAACTCCCACATGAATGAGCCAGCACAGGAGTTAGCAAACTTACACAGGAGTCAGGGAGAGTGTTAGCAAGTGCCAGGAAGTAAACGAGCAAGAAAGTAAGAGAGAGAGTAATGATTCCCAGACCCTCTCCTCCCCTATGCCCCGAGCATGATGTACTATGGAATGAAATACTTCCTTGGTTAGTTTGGGTCAGCTGTCTCAGTTGTGTGTCACCTACACTGGCTGTAGCAAGACAGCAAGAGCTGGGAATGCAGCTGCAGTGTCAGAAGTGGAGAAAGACCTTGAATTCAGTGCAGGCATTCCCCAGTGCCAGATAAGAACTTATCAGTACTGCTCTCTGCATCCAGGAACACAGCTTCCTAGCAGCCATGATAAAGATAGTTGAATCTTTCCTGACTAAACCCAGCACAAGGACTCAGAACAACAAAGCAAAGAAACCATGGTACTCAGCTCTACATGAGCTCGGGGTCATAAACTGGCTGCTTAATCTTGCCTATGTGGTGAGTTTTGGTGCTGCAAAATGTTCAAGTCACCTGTACAGGACTCGTGTGCAACTGCAAGAATCTTGCACCCTTTGTGACAGGGGCTGGAGGCCTACTGGGGCACCTAAGGGTATCTCAAATGTCTTTATGTCCCCTTGCACAGACAACTGAATAGCCTGGCTCTGTGAAGTAAAGGGTTGACATTTGTCAGGGAGCCTGTTTAGCAAGCAGAATAAACTACCCAGCAAGAGAAAATAAAAAGGAGGGATGTTCTTATGAGTTGAAGTCTCTGGAATTTCTAACCACAGATGGCATGCAGAGGTAAACACGTTCTACACTGGCCTTTAGTATTGATCTGTGTAAAGATAAGAACAAACAGGAACTCCAAGTATGAAGTTCTTTTTCATTGTTGTGGTTTAACCTCAGCTAGCAAGAAAGTACCATTCAGCAGCTTGCTCCCCTCTCCAGTGGAGGAGGAGAATCAGAGGACAAGACAAGGAAGCTCATGGATTGAGATAAGAACTATTTAATAATTGAATATAAAGGAATATTCCAATGATACTAATAGTATTAAGAATACTACTACTACTAAGTAATTAAAATAAAAGAAAATGAAACATATTATACAATTTCTCACCACCCGCCAAGCAATCCACAGCCAGGTCCTAAGTAGTGAGAGTCAGAGCCAGGGAGCCCAAGACCGATCGCAGCAGAGTCCAAGCAGACCCCATGAGTGACTGCAGACTGGGAAAGCTAACAATCCACCAACTCATGAACAAACAAGCTAGCTAGCAAGATAACAAACAATCCTATAAGTAAGACACAAGAACTTTAAGGGGTATCCAGAATTCCAGAAGGACTTTGGGAAGGAACCTTACAACTCTGCATCAGGAATCAGGAACATCTCTCCAACACCCAGAGAACCTGAGAGTACCAGAGGGAACCCAGTTAGCTTCACCAGGAAGCCTTTTCCATCTCATAACTATTTAGTGAGTCACAATCCCAAGGTTCATTATAACAAAGGTACTGAAGGTCTTTGGTAGCATTTAGCAATGGATGAGGACATCCAAATGTGCACATTTCATGAAAGAGTCTTCATGGCAACCACAGAATCTGAATTCACAGTGTCATGAGTGGAAATTCAGTCACTGCTGTGGCTGAGTTTGGAGAACATCATCCAGACAGACACTGTCTGCCTGGGTAGTGCTGAACAACTCCCAGCTGCAGTGACTGTGTTTTGAAGCTGTGCCATGACCAGAAGGAGAGTTTAGGTACCCACATCACATTAGACATGCCTAGAGTGACTATTTAGTCCCTAAATGTAGGTCTTCAGCAATATTTTATTGTATTGAAGATACCCACATGGCACTGGCAGCTATGACATATGATCTAGGGGAAATGTGGCCTTTGGAGTGGTAGCTGTAGAGACAGCAAATGGGACAGCCAAAGGGATTAAAATGTCACCAGATGACTCTTCAGGCACTTATATTGCTCCCAGTCTGGTAGATGAACAGCTTAACTACTACCAGATTTGGTGGTTCTGCTCTCAGAATTTCCTTCATCTAAAAAAGAATACTGGCTTTGAAAAAGCAGTTGAAACTAACTAATCCGTTCTGGAGAAAATAGATGTAGAGGTAGGAGAAACCAAATGATGTCAAAGCAAGAGCTGGCCCCTCTTCAGAATTCTAGGACACAGCCAAGAAACTCTTGAAAAGTTCTGGAAAGAACAACAATGAAGGTGGCAATTTGGTGGTCTTACTCTCATTTTGAAAGGTAAGGCATATAAATGAATCAATGTATTCTATTATACCCATCGTGTACCCTTATTTTGTTGTCTGCCTGTTTCCAAGCTGCTTCTTTCTCCAAGCTCAAAAAGACAGTCTTTTTTTTTTTTTTTTTTTTACCTTTATCTCCAATTCTTTGCTCCCATCTGAGGGCCAACAAGATTCAAAAGCATTTTCGTGGTACTGAATGCTTCTCTTTTTCTTTTGCTTTCCTGGTGAAAAAAAAATTCTTTTTGGAAGTTGCTGCTGCTGTGGTAATTCCACACTCCCAGGTGCTGGAACACAAGTGTCTGCACTCCTAAACTGCTAGCCTGTTCCTGGGACTGGTAAGCAGTCCAGCGAAACTCCCAGGAGCAAGTCAGGATTTAGCAGGAGCCAACGTTTACTCCCAGCAGGCAATTTGGGTGGGGCATCTAAATTTCAGTGACTAGGAGAGTTTGGTAGAATGGATGTGGCCAGTCTATGTGTACTGGATGTTCATGGCAGGGTTTTGGTAGCAGGAGAGGGTCTACGGGGAAGGCTCTTTTGAAACGCTGCTAGAAGCTTCCCTGGCTCCAAGCTGTACCTGCCTCTGTCCAAGGACCAGCCAATTAGTGATGGTGGTAGCACCTCTGTTCTTAAACAAAATGGCTGGATAGCCAAGGTCAAAGAGTGGTGGTGAATGGAATTAAATCCATTTGGTGGCTGATCACAAGTGGTGTTCCCCAGAGCTCAGTGCTGGTGCCAGTTTCGTTTAATACCCTTATCAATGGTCTGGATGAAGGGATCGAGTGCACCCTGAATAACTTTGCAGATGATACCAAGTTGGGTGGGAGTGTTGATATGCTTGAAGGTAGAAAGGCTCTTCAGAGGGATCTGGACTGGCTGGGTCGATGGGCTGAGGCCAACAGTATGAGGTTCAACAAGGCCAAGTGCCGGGTCCTGCACATGGGTCACAACAACCCAATGGAACACTACAGGCTTGGGGACGAGTGGCTGGAAAGCTGCCCGGTGGAAAAGAACGTGGGAGTATTGGTCAACAGCAGCTGAATATGAGTCAGCAGTGTGCCCAGGTGGCTAAGAAGGCTTTGTGCCCAGGTGGCTACAAGGCATTGTGGCCTGCCTCAGGAACAGTGTAGCCAGCAGGACTAGGGAAGTGATTGTGTCCCTGTACTCTGCACTGGTGAATCAGAGGAAAAGACAAGGAAGCTCATGGCTTGAGATAAGAGCTACTTAATAATTGAATATAAATGAATAAAATAGTGATTCTAATAATATTAACAATACTACTAATAATAAGCAATTAAAATAATAGAAAATAAAACACATGCTTACCACCCGCTGAGCAATCCACAACCAGGTGTCAAGTAGCGGGAGTCAGAGTCTGAGACTCCGAGAGGCACAGCCCAAGAGCAACCACAGCAGAGTCTGAGCAAGCCCCATGAGCGAGAGCACAACCGGGAAAGCCAACCAACCCACCAACTCACTAACAAATGCACAAACAATTGAGCAATAGTTCATTTGTAGCAAACAAGCAAGCTAAGCAGCTATAGTCCTCTGGCCCACTCCCAGCTTATGTACTGAGCATGATATGCTGTGGAATGAAATACTTTGGTCAGTTTGGGTTAGCAGTCTGAACTGTGTGTCCCTCCCCATGCTGCTTGTAATGAGAAAATTGAGAACACAGCTGTAGTATCAGAAGCTGAAAGTTGAATTGGTACAAACACTCATTAACACCAACTAAAAACCCACCTTATCAGTACTATTCTCGGAAAATCCAAAACATTACCTCGCACCAGCTACTGTGAAGAAAATTAACTCTGTCCTGACTAAAACCAGCACACTTCTGAAGAAGCTGGAGAGAAAGTGGAATAGCCAGGAAGATCTGAAATGGCCCTAAATTCCCAGGAAACATTTTTGATCCAATGTAATTTCTGAGTAATATAGTAAGCATATGTCCTGGTTTCAGCTGAGATAATTTTCTTCCTAGTAGATGGTATAGTACTGTTTTTTGGATTTAGGATGAGACTAATGTTGATAACACACTGATGTTTTAGTTGTTGCTAAGCAGTTTTACACTAAGTCGAGGAGTTTTCAGCTTCCCATACTGCCCTACCAGCGAGGATGCTGGGGGCGGGGATGAGGGGGGTGGAGGATTGGGGCACAAGAAGATATAAAGTATATCAGTATATAAGAAGATATAAAGATATCAGTATATAAAGCAGGGAGAAAGCTGGTTCGGGGCTGCTGCTCAAGAACTGGCTGGGCATTGTTTGGCAGATGGTGAGCAATTGCAT